>NW_026870532.1:1500000-1728052 GCF_963576545.1 Limanda limanda
CGGGGATGGTACCAATCGATCCGCAGGACCCAAATTAGCCCAGATGCAACCACTTTCCAAGTCTCTCCGACCTTCACAAAAAAAGTTATTCAAGAATATCTCTTTCTCCTATGTGCTTTCATCCCTAACCCTAACCCTAACCCTTCCGAAAGTCGGAGAAGCTCAAAGATGGTACCGATCGATGCGCGCTACCCCATTTAGTGGGGGTAGAGCCTACTTGCAAGTCTCTCCGACCTTCACAAAAAAAGTTATTCAAGAATATCTCTTTCTCCTATGTGCTTTCATCCCTAACCCTAACCCTAACCCTTCCGAAAGTCGGAGAAGCTCAAGGATGGTACCGATCGATGCGCGCTACCCCATTTAGTGGGGGTAGAGCCTACTTGCAAGTCTCTCCGACCTTCACAAAAAAAGTTATTCAAGAATATCTCTTTCTCCTATGTGCTTTCATCCCTAACCCTAACCCTTCCGAAAGTCGGAGAAGCTCAAGGATGGTACCGATCGATGCGCGCTACCCCATTTAGTGGGGGTAGAGCCTACTTGCAAGTCTCTCCGACCTTCACAAAAAAAGTTATTCAAGAATATCTCCTCAGATTTGGGGGAATTTCGTCGGTCGACCTCTTCCGAAGGTCGTACAAGCTCGGGGATGGTACCAATCGATCCGCAATTAGTCCAGATGCAACCACTTTCCAAGTCTCTCCGACCTTCACAAAAAAAGTTATTCAAGAATATCTCTTTCTCCTATGTGCTTTCATCCCTAACCCTAACCCTAACCCTTCCGAAAGTCGGAAAAGCTCAAGGATGGTACCGATCGATGCGCGCTACCCCATTTAGTGGGGGTAGAGCCTACTTGCAAGTCTCTCCGACCTTCACAAAAAAAGTTATTCAAGAATATCTCCTCAGATTTGGGGGAATTTCGTCGGTCGACCTCTTCCGAAGGTCGTACAAGCTCGGGGATGGTACCAATCGATCCGCAGGACCCAAATTAGTCCAGATGCAACCACTTTCCAAGTCTCTCCGACCTTCACAAAAAAAGTTATTCAAGAATATCTCTTTCTCCTATGTGCTTTCATCCCTAACCCTAACCCTAACCCTTCCGAAAGTCGGAGAAGCTCAAGGATGGTACCGATCGATGCGCGCTACCCCATTTAGTGGGGGTAGAGCCTACTTGCAAGTCTCTCCGACCTTCACAAAAAAAGTTATTCAAGAATATCTCTTTCTCCTATGTGCTTTCATCCCTAACCCTAACCCTAACCCTTCCGAAAGTCGGAGAAGCTCAAGGATGGTACCGATCGATGCGCGCTACCCCATTTAGTGGGGGTAGAGCCTACTTGCAAGTCTCTCCGACCTTCACAAAAAAAGTTATTCAAGAATATCTCCTCAGATTTGGGGGAATTTCGTCGGTCGACCTCTTCCGAAGGTCGTACAAGCTCGGGGATGGTACCAATCGATCCGCAGGACCCAAATTAGTCCAGATGCAACCACTTTCCAAGTCTCTCCGACCTTCACAAAAAAAGTTATTCAAGAATATCTCTTTCTCCTATGTGCTTTCATCCCTAACCCTAACCCTAACCCTTCCGAAAGTCGGAGAAGCTCAAGGATGGTACCGATCGATGCGCGCTACCCCATTTAGTGGGGGTAGAGCCTACTTGCAAGTCTCTCCGACCTTCACAAAAAAAGTTATTCAAGAATATCTCTTTCTCCTATGTGCTTTCATCCCTAACCCTAACCCTAACCCTTCCGAAAGTCGGAGAAGCTCAAGGATGGTACCGATCGATGCGCGCTACCCCATTTAGTGGGGGTAGAGCCTACTTGCAAGTCTCTCCGACCTTCACAAAAAAAGTTATTCAAGAATATCTCCTCAGATTTGGGGGAATTTCGTCGGTCGACCTCTTCCGAAGGTCGTACAAGCTCTAACCCTAACCCTAACCCTTCCAAAAGTCGGAGAAGCTCAAGGATGGTACCGATCGATGCGTGCTACCCCATTTAGTGGGGGTAAAGCCTACTTGCAAGTCTCTCCGACCTTCACAAAAAAAGTTATTCAAGAATATCTCCTCAGATTTGGGGGAATTTCGTCGGTCGACCTCTTCCGAAGGTCGTACAAGCTCGGGGATGGTACCAATCGATCCGCAGGACCCAAATTAGTCCAGATGCAACCACTTTCCAAGTCTCTCCGACCTTCACAAAAAAAGTTATTCAAGAATATCTCTTTCTCCTATGTGCTTTCATCCCTAACCCTAACCCTAACCCTTCCGAAAGTCGGAGAAGCTCAAGGATGGTACCGATCGATGCGCGCTACCCCATTTAGTGGGGGTAGAGCCTACTTGCAAGTCTCTCCGACCTTCACAAAAAAAGTTATTCAAGAATATCTCTTTCTCCTATGTGCTTTCATCCCTAACCCTAACCCTAACCCTTCCAAAAGTCGGAGAAGCTCAAGGATGGTACCGATCGATGCGCGCTACCCCATTTAGTGGGGGTAGAGCCTACTTGCAAGTCTCTCCGACCTTCACAAAAAAAGTTATTCAAGAATATCTCCTCAGATTTGGGGGAATTTCGTCGGTCGACCTCTTCCGAAGGTCGTACAAGCTCGGGGATGGTACCAATCGATCCGCAGGACCCAAATTAGCCCAGATGCAACCACTTTCCAAGTCTCTCCGACCTTCACAAAAAAAGTTATTCAAGAATATCTCTTTCTCCTATGTGCTTTCATCCCTAACCCTAACCCTAACCCTTCCGAAAGTCGGAGAAGCTCAAAGATGGTACCGATCGATGCGCGCTACCCCATTTAGTGGGGGTAGAGCCTACTTGCAAGTCTCTCCGACCTTCACAAAAAAAGTTATTCAAGAATATCTCTTTCTCCTATGTGCTTTCATCCCTAACCCTAACCCTAACCCTTCCGAAAGTCGGAGAAGCTCAAGGATGGTACCGATCGAAGGTCGTACAAGCTCGGGGATGGTACCAATCGATCCGCAGGACCCAAATTAGTCCAGATGCAACCACTTTCCAAGTCTCTCCGACCTTCACAAAAAAAGTTATTCAAGAATATCTCTTTCTCCTATGTGCTTTCATCCCTAACCCTAACCCTAACCCTTCCGAAAGTCGGAGAAGCTCAAGGATGGTACCGATCGATGCGCGCTACCCCATTTAGTGGGGGTAGAGCCTACTTGCAAGTCTCTCCGACCTTCACAAAAAAGGTTATTCAAGAATATCTCTTTCTCCTATGTGCTTTCATCCCTAACCCTAACCCTAACCCTTCCGAAAGTCGGAGAAGCTCAAGGATGGTACCGATCGATGCGCGCTACCCCATTTAGTGGGGGTAGAGCCTACTTGCAAGTCTCTCCGACCTTCACAAAAAAAGTTATTCAAGAATATCTCCTCAGATTTGGGGGAATTTCGTCGGTCGACCTCTTCCGAAGGTCGTACAAGCTCTAACCCTAACCCTAACCCTTCCAAAAGTCGGAGAAGCTCAAGGATGGTACCGATCGATGCGTGCTACCCCATTTAGTGGGGGTAAAGCCTACTTGCAAGTCTCTCCGACCTTCACAAAAAAAGTTATTCAAGAATATCTCCTCAGATTTGGGGGAATTTCGTCGGTCGACCTCTTCCGAAGGTCGTACAAGCTCGGGGATGGTACCAATCGATCCGCAGGACCCAAATTAGTCCAGATGCAACCACTTTCCAAGTCTCTCCGACCTTCACAAAAAAAGTTATTCAAGAATATCTCTTTCTCCTATGTGCTTTCATCCCTAACCCTAACCCTAACCCTTCCGAAAGTCGGAGAAGCTCAAGGATGGTACCGATCGATGCGCGCTACCCCATTTAGTGGGGGTAGAGCCTACTTGCAAGTCTCTCCGACCTTCACAAAAAAAGTTATTCAAGAATATCTCTTTCTCCTATGTGCTTTCATCCCTAACCCTAACCCTAACCCTTCCAAAAGTCGGAGAAGCTCAAGGATGGTACCGATCGATGCGCGCTACCCCATTTAGTGGGGGTAGAGCCTACTTGCAAGTCTCTCCGACCTTCACAAAAAAAGTTATTCAAGAATATCTCCTCAGATTTGGGGGAATTTCGTCGGTCGACCTCTTCCGAAGGTCGTACAAGCTCGGGGATGGTACCAATCGATCCGCAGGACCCAAATTAGCCCAGATGCAACCACTTTCCAAGTCTCTCCGACCTTCACAAAAAAAGTTATTCAAGAATATCTCTTTCTCCTATGTGCTTTCATCCCTAACCCTAACCCTAACCCTTCCGAAAGTCGGAGAAGCTCAAAGATGGTACCGATCGATGCGCGCTACCCCATTTAGTGGGGGTAGAGCCTACTTGCAAGTCTCTCCGACCTTCACAAAAAAAGTTATTCAAGAATATCTCTTTCTCCTATGTGCTTTCATCCCTAACCCTAACCCTAACCCTTCCGAAAGTCGGAGAAGCTCAAGGATGGTACCGATCGAAGGTCGTACAAGCTCGGGGATGGTACCAATCGATCCGCAGGACCCAAATTAGTCCAGATGCAACCACTTTCCAAGTCTCTCCGACCTTCACAAAAAAAGTTATTCAAGAATATCTCTTTCTCCTATGTGCTTTCATCCCTAACCCTAACCCTAACCCTTCCGAAAGTCGGAGAAGCTCAAGGATGGTACCGATCGATGCGCGCTACCCCATTTAGTGGGGGTAGAGCCTACTTGCAAGTCTCTCCGACCTTCACAAAAAAGGTTATTCAAGAATATCTCTTTCTCCTATGTGCTTTCATCCCTAACCCTAACCCTAACCCTTCCGAAAGTCGGAGAAGCTCAAGGATGGTACCGATCGATGCGCGCTACCCCATTTAGTGGGGGTAGAGCCTACTTGCAAGTCTCTCCGACCTTCACAAAAAAAGTTATTCAAGAATATCTCCTCAGATTTGGGGGAATTTCGTCGGTCGACCTCTTCCGAAGGTCGTACAAGCTCTAACCCTAACCCTAACCCTTCCAAAAGTCGGAGAAGCTCAAGGATGGTACCGATCGATGCGTGCTACCCCATTTAGTGGGGGTAAAGCCTACTTGCAAGTCTCTCCGACCTTCACAAAAAAAGTTATTCAAGAATATCTCCTCAGATTTGGGGGAATTTCGTCGGTCGACCTCTTCCGAAGGTCGTACAAGCTCGGGGATGGTACCAATCGATCCGCAGGACCCAAATTAGTCCAGATGCAACCACTTTCCAAGTCTCTCCGACCTTCACAAAAAAAGTTATTCAAGAATATCTCTTTCTCCTATGTGCTTTCATCCCTAACCCTAACCCTAACCCTTCCGAAAGTCGGAGAAGCTCAAGGATGGTACCGATCGATGCGCGCTACCCCATTTAGTGGGGGTAGAGCCTACTTGCAAGTCTCTCCGACCTTCACAAAAAAAGTTATTCAAGAATATCTCTTTCTCCTATGTGCTTTCATCCCTAACCCTAACCCTAACCCTTCCAAAAGTCGGAGAAGCTCAAGGATGGTACCGATCGATGCGCGCTACCCCATTTAGTGGGGGTAGAGCCTACTTGCAAGTCTCTCCGACCTTCACAAAAAAAGTTATTCAAGAATATCTCCTCAGATTTGGGGGAATTTCGTCGGTCGACCTCTTCCGAAGGTCGTACAAGCTCGGGGATGGTACCAATCGATCCGCAGGACCCAAATTAGCCCAGATGCAACCACTTTCCAAGTCTCTCCGACCTTCACAAAAAAAGTTATTCAAGAATATCTCTTTCTCCTATGTGCTTTCATCCCTAACCCTAACCCTAACCCTTCCGAAAGTCGGAGAAGCTCAAAGATGGTACCGATCGATGCGCGCTACCCCATTTAGTGGGGGTAGAGCCTACTTGCAAGTCTCTCCGACCTTCACAAAAAAAGTTATTCAAGAATATCTCTTTCTCCTATGTGCTTTCATCCCTAACCCTAACCCTAACCCTTCCGAAAGTCGGAGAAGCTCAAGGATGGTACCGATCGAAGGTCGTACAAGCTCGGGGATGGTACCAATCGATCCGCAGGACCCAAATTAGTCCAGATGCAACCACTTTCCAAGTCTCTCCGACCTTCACAAAAAAAGTTATTCAAGAATATCTCTTTCTCCTATGTGCTTTCATCCCTAACCCTAACCCTTCCGAAAGTCGGAGAAGCTCAAGGATGGTACCGATCGATGCGCGCTACCCCATTTAGTGGGGGTAGAGCCTACTTGCAAGTCTCTCCGACCTTCACAAAAAAAGTTATTCAAGAATATCTCCTCAGATTTGGGGGAATTTCGTCGGTCGACCTCTTCCGAAGGTCGTACAAGCTCGGGGATGGTACCAATCGATCCGCAGGACCCAAATTAGTCCAGATGCAACCACTTTCCAAGTCTCTCCGACCTTCACAAAAAAGTTATTCAAGAATATCTCTTTCTCCTATGTGCTTTCATCCCTAACCCTAACCCTTCCGAAAGTCGGAGAAGCTCAAGGATGGTACCGATCGATGCGCGCTACCCCATTTAGTGGGGGTAGAGCCTACTTGCAAGTCTCTCCGACCTTCACAAAAAAAGTTATTCAAGAATATCTCTTTCTCCTATGTGCTTTCATCCCTAACCCTAACCCTAACCCTTCCGAAAGTCGGAGAAGCTCAAGGATGGTACCGATCGATGAGCGCTACCCCATTTAGTGGGGGTAGAGCCTACTTGCAAGTCTCTCCGACCTTCACAAAAAAAGTTATTCAAGAATATCTCTTTCTCCTATGTGCTTTCATCCCTAACCCTAACCCTAACCCTTCCAAAAGTCGGAGAAGCTCAAGGATGGTACCGATCGATGCGCGCTACCCCATTTAGTGGGGGTAAAGCCTACTTGCAAGTCTCTCCGACCTTCACAAAAAAAGTTATTCAAGAATATCTCCTCAGATTTGGGGGAATTTCGTCGGTCGACCTCTTCCGAAGGTCGTACAAGCTCGGGGATGGTACCAATCGATCCGCAGGACCCAAATTAGTCCAGATGCAACCACTTTCCAAGTCTCTCCGACCTTCACAAAAAAAGTTATTCAAGAATATCTCTTTCTCCTATGTGCTTTCATCCCTAACCCTAACCCTAACCCTTCCGAAAGTCGGAGAAGCTCAAGGATGGTACCGATCGATGCGCGCTACCCCATTTAGTGGGGGTAGAGCCTACTTGCAAGTCTCTCCGACCTTCACAAAAAAAGTTATTCAAGAATATCTCCTCAGATTTGGGGGAATTTCGTCGGTCGACCTCTTCCGAAGGTCGTACAAGCTCGGGGATGGTACCAATCGATCCGCAGGACCCAAATTAGCCCAGATGCAACCACTTTCCAAGTCTCTCCGACCTTCACAAAAAAAGTTATTCAAGAATATCTCTTTCTCCTATGTGCTTTCATCCCTAACCCTAACCCTAACCCTTCCGAAAGTCGGAGAAGCTCAAAGATGGTACCGATCGATGCGCGCTACCCCATTTAGTGGGGGTAGAGCCTACTTGCAAGTCTCTCCGACCTTCACAAAAAAAGTTATTCAAGAATATCTCTTTCTCCTATGTGCTTTCATCCCTAACCCTAACCCTAACCCTTCCGAAAGTCGGAGAAGCTCAAGGATGGTACCGATCGATGCGCGCTACCCCATTTAGTGGGGGTAGAGCCTACTTGCAAGTCTCTCCGACCTTCACAAAAAAAGTTATTCAAGAATATCTCCTCAGATTTGGGGGAATTTCGTCGGTCGACCTCTTCCGAAGGTCGTACAAGCTCGGGGATGGTACCAATCGATCCGCAGGACCCAAATTAGTCCAGATGCAACCACTTTCCAAGTCTCTCCGACCTTCACAAAAAAAGTTATTCAAGAATATCTCTTTCTCCTATGTGCTTTCATCCCTAACCCTAACCCTAACCCTTCCGAAAGTCGGAGAAGCTCAAGGATGGTACCGATCGATGCGCGCTACCCCATTTAGTGGGGGTAGAGCCTACTTGCAAGTCTCTCCGACCTTCACAAAAAAAGTTATTCAAGAATATCTCCTCAGATTTGGGGGAATTTCGTCGGTCGACCTCTTCCGAAGGTCGTACAAGCTCGGGGATGGTACCAATCGATCAGCAGGACCCAAATTAGTCCAGATGCAACCACTTTCCAAGTCTCTCCGACCTTCACAAAAAAAGTTATTCAAGAATATCTCTTTCTCCTATGTGCTTTCATCCCTAACCCTAACCCTAACCCTTCCGAAAGTCGGAGAAGCTCAAGGATGGTACCGATCGATGCGCGCTACCCCATTTAGTGGGGGTAGAGCCTACTTGCAAGTCTCTCCGACCTTCACAAAAAAAGTTATTCAAGAATATCTCTTTCTCCTATGTGCTTTCATCCCTAACCCTAACCCTAACCCTTCCGAAAGTCGGAGAAGCTCAAGGATGGTACCGATCGATGCGCGCTACCCCATTTAGTGGGGGTAGAGCCTACTTGCAAGTCTCTCCGACCTTCACAAAAAAAGTTATTCAAGAATATCTCCTCAGATTTGGGGGAATTTCGTCGGTCGACCTCTTCCGAAGGTCGTACAAGCTCTAACCCTAACCCTAACCCTTCCAAAAGTCGGAGAAGCTCAAGGATGGTACCGATCGATGCGTGCTACCCCATTTAGTGGGGGTAAAGCCTACTTGCAAGTCTCTCCGACCTTCACAAAAAAAGTTATTCAAGAATATCTCCTCAGATTTGGGGGAATTTCGTCGGTCGACCTCTTCCGAAGGTCGTACAAGCTCGGGGATGGTACCAATCGATCCGCAGGACCCAAATTAGTCCAGATGCAACCACTTTCCAAGTCTCTCCGACCTTCACAAAAAAAGTTATTCAAGAATATCTCTTTCTCCTATGTTCTTTCATCCCTAACCCTAACCCTAACCCTTCCGAAAGTCGGAGAAGCTCAAGGATGGTACCGATCGATGCGCGCTACCCCATTTAGTGGGGGTAGAGCCTACTTGCAAGTCTCTCCGACCTTCACAAAAAAAGTTATTCAAGAATATCTCTTTCTCCTATGTGCTTTCATCCCTAACCCTAACCCTTCCAAAAGTCGGAGAAGCTCAAGGATGGTACCGATCGATGCGCGCTACCCCATTTAGTGGGGGTAGAGCCTACTTGCAAGTCTCTCCGACCTTCACAAAAAAAGTTATTCAAGAATATCTCCTCAGATTTGGGGGAATTTCGTCGGTCGACCTCTTCCGAAGGTCGTACAAGCTCGGGGATGGTACCAATCGATCCGCAGGACCCAAATTAGCCCAGATGCAACCACTTTCCAAGTCTCTCCGACCTTCACAAAAAAAGTTATTCAAGAATATCTCTTTCTCCTATGTGCTTTCATCCCTAACCCTAACCCTAACCCTTCCGAAAGTCGGAGAAGCTCAAAGATGGTACCGATCGATGCGCGCTACCCCATTTAGTGGGGGTAGAGCCTACTTGCAAGTCTCTCCGACCTTCACAAAAAAAGTTATTCAAGAATATCTCTTTCTCCTATGTGCTTTCATCCCTAACCCTAACCCTAACCCTTCCGAAAGTCGGAGAAGCTCAAGGATGGTACCGATCGAAGGTCGTACAAGCTCGGGGATGGTACCAATCGATCCGCAGGACCCAAATTAGTCCAGATGCAACCACTTTCCAAGTCTCTCCGACCTTCACAAAAAAAGTTATTCAAGAATATCTCTTTCTCCTATGTGCTTTCATCCCTAACCCTAACCCTAACCCTTCCGAAAGTCGGAGAAGCTCAAGGATGGTACCGATCGATGCGCGCTACCCCATTTAGTGGGGGTAGAGCCTACTTGCAAGTCTCTCCGACCTTCACAAAAAAAGTTATTCAAGAATATCTCCTCAGATTTGGGGGAATTTCGTCGGTCGACCTCTTCCGAAGGTCGTACAAGCTCGGGGATGGTACCAATCGATCCGCAGGACCCAAATTAGTCCAGATGCAACCACTTTCCAAGTCTCTCCGACCTTCACAAAAAAAGTTATTCAAGAATATCTCTTTCTCCTATGTGCTTTCATCCCTAACCCTAACCCTAACCCTTCCGAAAGTCGGAGAAGCTCAAGGATGGTACCGATCGATGCGCGCTACCCCATTTAGTGGGGGTAGAGCCTACTTGCAAGTCTCTCCGACCTTCACAAAAAAAGTTATTCAAGAATATCTCTTTCTCCTATGTGCTTTCATCCCTAACCCTAACCCTAACCCTTCCGAAAGTCGGAGAAGCTCAAGGATGGTACCGATCGATGCGCGCTACCCCATTTAGTGGGGGTAGAGCCTACTTGCAAGTCTCTCCGACCTTCACAAAAAAAGTTATTCAAGAATATCTCTTTCTCCTATGTGCTTTCATCCCTAACCCTAACCCTAACCCTTCCGAAAGTCGGAGAAGCTCAAGGATGGTACCGATCGATGCGCGCTACCCCATTTAGTGGGGGTAGAGCCTACTTGCAAGTCTCTCCGACCTTCACAAAAAAAGTTATTCAAGAATATCTCTTTCTCCTATGTGCTTTCATCCCTAACCCTAACCCTAACCCTTCCGAAAGTCGGAGAAGCTCAAGGATGGTACCGATCGATGCGCGCTACCCCATTTAGTGGGGGTAGAGCCTACTTGCAAGTCTCTCCGACCTTCACAAAAAAAGTTATTCAAGAATATCTCCTCAGATTTGGGGGAATTTCGTCGGTCGACCTCTTCCGAAGGTCGTACAAGCTCGGGGATGGTACCAATCGATCCGCAGGACCCAAATTAGTCCAGATGCAACCACTTTCCAAGTCTCTCCGACCTTCACAAAAAAGTTATTCAAGAATATCTCTTTCTCCTATGTGCTTTCATCCCTAACCCTAACCCTTCCGAAAGTCGGAGAAGCTCAAGGATGGTACCGATCGATGCGCGCTACCCCATTTAGTGGGGGTAGAGCCTACTTGCAAGTCTCTCCGACCTTCACAAAAAAAGTTATTCAAGAATATCTCTTTCTCCTATGTGCTTTCATCCCTAACCCTAACCCTAACCCTTCCAAAAGTCGGAGAAGCTCAAGGATGGTACCGATCGATGAGCGCTACCCCATTTAGTGGGGGTAGAGCCTACTTGCAAGTCTCTCCGACCTTCACAAAAAAAGTTATTCAAGAATATCTCTTTCTCCTATGTGCTTTCATCCCTAACCCTAACCCTAACCCTTCCAAAAGTCGGAGAAGCTCAAGGATGGTACCGATCGATGCGCGCTACCCCATTTAGTGGGGGTAAAGCCTACTTGCAAGTCTCTCCGACCTTCACAAAAAAAGTTATTCAAGAATATCTCCTCAGATTTGGGGGAATTTCGTCGGTCGACCTCTTCCGAAGGTCGTACAAGCTCGGGGATGGTACCAATCGATCCGCAGGACCCAAATTAGTCCAGATGCAACCACTTTCCAAGTCTCTCCGACCTTCACAAAAAAAGTTATTCAAGAATATCTCTTTCTCCTATGTGCTTTCATCCCTAACCCTAACCCTAACCCTTCCGAAAGTCGGAGAAGCTCAAGGATGGTACCGATCGATGCGCGCTACCCCATTTAGTGGGGGTAGAGCCTACTTGCAAGTCTCTCCGACCTTCACAAAAAAAGTTATTCAAGAATATCTCCTCAGATTTGGGGGAATTTCGTCGGTCGACCTCTTCCGAAGGTCGTACAAGCTCGGGGATGGTACCAATCGATCCGCAGGACCCAAATTAGCCCAGATGCAACCACTTTCCAAGTCTCTCCGACCTTCACAAAAAAAGTTATTCAAGAATATCTCTTTCTCCTATGTGCTTTCATCCCTAACCCTAACCCTAACCCTTCCGAAAGTCGGAGAAGCTCAAAGATGGTACCGATCGATGCGCGCTACCCCATTTAGTGGGGGTAGAGCCTACTTGCAAGTCTCTCCGACCTTCACAAAAAAAGTTATTCAAGAATATCTCTTTCTCCTATGTGCTTTCATCCCTAACCCTAACCCTAACCCTTCCGAAAGTCGGAGAAGCTCAAGGATGGTACCGATCGATGCGCGCTACCCCATTTAGTGGGGGTAGAGCCTACTTGCAAGTCTCTCCGACCTTCACAAAAAAAGTTATTCAAGAATATCTCTTTCTCCTATGTGCTTTCATCCCTAACCCTAACCCTAACCCTTCCGAAAGTCGGAGAAGCTCAAGGATGGTACCGATCGATGCGCGCTACCCCATTTAGTGGGGGTAGAGCCTACTTGCAAGTCTCTCCGACCTTCACAAAAAAAGTTATTCAAGAATATCTCCTCAGATTTGGGGGAATTTCGTCGGTCGACCTCTTCCGAAGGTCGTACAAGCTCGGGGATGGTACCAATCGATCCGCAGGACCCAAATTAGTCCAGATGCAACCACTTTCCAAGTCTCTCCGACCTTCACAAAAAAAGTTATTCAAGAATATCTCTTTCTCCTATGTGCTTTCATCCCTAACCCTAACCCTAACCCTTCCGAAAGTCGGAGAAGCTCAAGGATGGTACCGATCGATGCGCGCTACCCCATTTAGTGGGGGTAGAGCCTACTTGCAAGTCTCTCCGACCTTCACAAAAAAAGTTATTCAAGAATATCTCCTCAGATTTGGGGGAATTTCGTCGGTCGACCTCTTCCGAAGGTCGTACAAGCTCGGGGATGGTACCAATCGATCAGCAGGACCCAAATTAGTCCAGATGCAACCACTTTCCAAGTCTCTCCGACCTTCACAAAAAAAGTTATTCAAGAATATCTCTTTCTCCTATGTGCTTTCATCCCTAACCCTAACCCTAACCCTTCCGAAAGTCGGAGAAGCTCAAGGATGGTACCGATCGATGCGCGCTACCCCATTTAGTGGGGGTAGAGCCTACTTGCAAGTCTCTCCGACCTTCACAAAAAAAGTTATTCAAGAATATCTCTTTCTCCTATGTGCTTTCATCCCTAACCCTAACCCTAACCCTTCCGAAAGTCGGAGAAGCTCAAGGATGGTACCGATCGATGCGCGCTACCCCATTTAGTGGGGGTAGAGCCTACTTGCAAGTCTCTCCGACCTTCACAAAAAAAGTTATTCAAGAATATCTCCTCAGATTTGGGGGAATTTCGTCGGTCGACCTCTTCCGAAGGTCGTACAAGCTCTAACCCTAACCCTAACCCTTCCAAAAGTCGGAGAAGCTCAAGGATGGTACCGATCGATGCGTGCTACCCCATTTAGTGGGGGTAAAGCCTACTTGCAAGTCTCTCCGACCTTCACAAAAAAAGTTATTCAAGAATATCTCCTCAGATTTGGGGGAATTTCGTCGGTCGACCTCTTCCGAAGGTCGTACAAGCTCGGGGATGGTACCAATCGATCCGCAGGACCCAAATTAGTCCAGATGCAACCACTTTCCAAGTCTCTCCGACATACACAAAAAAAGTTATTCAAGAATATCTCTTTCTCCTATGTGCTTTCATCCCTAACCCTAACCCTAACCCTTCCGAAAGTCGGAGAAGCTCAAGGATGGTACCGATCGATGCGCGCTACCCCATTTAGTGGGGGTAGAGCCTACTTGCAAGTCTCTCCGACCTTCACAAAAAAAGTTATTCAAGAATATCTCTTTCTCCTATGTGCTTTCATCCCTAACCCTAACCCTAACCCTTCCAAAAGTCGGAGAAGCTCAAGGATGGTACCGATCGATGCGCGCTACCCCATTTAGTGGGGGTAGAGCCTACTTGCAAGTCTCTCCGACCTTCACAAAAAAAGTTATTCAAGAATATCTCCTCAGATTTGGGGGAATTTCGTCGGTCGACCTCTTCCGAAGGTCGTACAAGCTCGGGGATGGTACCAATCGATCCGCAGGACCCAAATTAGCCCAGATGCAACCACTTTCCAAGTCTCTCCGACCTTCACAAAAAAAGTTATTCAAGAATATCTCTTTCTCCTATGTGCTTTCATCCCTAACCCTAACCCTAACCCTTCCGAAAGTCGGAGAAGCTCAAAGATGGTACCGATCGATGCGCGCTACCCCATTTAGTGGGGGTAGAGCCTACTTGCAAGTCTCTCCGACCTTCACAAAAAAAGTTATTCAAGAATATCTCTTTCTCCTATGTGCTTTCATCCCTAACCCTAACCCTAACCCTTCCGAAAGTCGGAGAAGCTCAAGGATGGTACCGATCGAAGGTCGTACAAGCTCGGGGATGGTACCAATCGATCCGCAGGACCCAAATTAGTCCAGATGCAACCACTTTCCAAGTCTCTCCGACCTTCACAAAAAAAGTTATTCAAGAATATCTCTTTCTCCTATGTGCTTTCATCCCTAACCCTAACCCTAACCCTTCCGAAAGTCGGAGAAGCTCAAGGATGGTACCGATCGATGCGCGCTACCCCATTTAGTGGGGGTAGAGCCTACTTGCAAGTCTCTCCGACCTTCACAAAAAAAGTTATTCAAGAATATCTCCTCAGATTTGGGGGAATTTCGTCGGTCGACCTCTTCCGAAGGTCGTACAAGCTCGGGGATGGTACCAATCGATCCGCAGGACCCAAATTAGTCCAGATGCAACCACTTTCCAAGTCTCTCCGACCTTCACAAAAAAAGTTATTCAAGAATATCTCTTTCTCCTATGTGCTTTCATCCCTAACCCTAACCCTAACCCTTCCGAAAGTCGGAGAAGCTCAAGGATGGTACCGATCGATGCGCGCTACCCCATTTAGTGGGGGTAGAGCCTACTTGCAAGTCTCTCCGACCTTCACAAAAAAAGTTATTCAAGAATATCTCTTTCTCCTATGTGCTTTCATCCCTAACCCTAACCCTAACCCTTCCGAAAGTCGGAGAAGCTCAAGGATGGTACCGATCGATGCGCGCTACCCCATTTAGTGGGGGTAGAGCCTACTTGCAAGTCTCTCCGACCTTCACAAAAAAAGTTATTCAAGAATATCTCTTTCTCCTATGTGCTTTCATCCCTAACCCTAACCCTAACCCTTCCGAAAGTCGGAGAAGCTCAAGGATGGTACCGATCGATGCGCGCTACCCCATTTAGTGGGGGTAGAGCCTACTTGCAAGTCTCTCCGACCTTCACAAAAAAAGTTATTCAAGAATATCTCTTTCTCCTATGTGCTTTCATCCCTAACCCTAACCCTAACCCTTCCAAAAGTCGGAGAAGCTCAAGGATGCTACCGATCGATGCGCGCTACCCCATTTAGTGGGGGTAGAGCCTACTTGCAAGTCTCTCCGACCTTCACAAAAAAAGTTATTCAAGAATATCTCCTCAGATTTGGGGGAATTTCGTCGGTCGACCTCTTCCGAAGGTCGTACAAGCTCGGGGATGGTACCAATCGATCCGCAGGACCCAAATTAGTCCAGATGCAACCACTTTCCAAGTCTCTCCGACCTTCACAAAAAAAGTTATTCAAGAATATCTCTTTCTCCTATGTGCTTTCATCCCTAACCCTAACCCTAACCCTTCCGAAAGTCGGAGAAGCTCAAAGATGGTACCGATCGATGCGCGCTACCCCATTTAGTGGGGGTAGAGCCTACTTGCAAGTCTCTCCGACCTTCACAAAAAAAGTTATTCAAGAATATCTCTTTCTCCTATGTGCTTTCATCCCTAACCCTAACCCTAACCCTTCCGAAAGTCGGAGAAGCTCAAAGATGGTACCGATCGATGCGCGCTACCCCATTTAGTGGGGGTAGAGCCTACTTGCAAGTCTCTCCGACCTTCACAAAAAAAGTTATTCAAGAATATCTCTTTCTCCTATGTGCTTTCATCCCTAACCCTAACCCTAACCCTTCCAAAAGTCGGAGAAGCTCAAGGATGCTACCGATCGATGCGCGCTACCCCATTTAGTGGGGGTAGAGCCTACTTGCAAGTCTCTCCGACCTTCACAAAAAAAGTTATTCAAGAATATCTCCTCAGATTTGGGGGAATTTCGTCGGTCGACCTCTTCCGAAGGTCGTACAAGCTCGGGGATGGTACCAATCGATCCGCAGGACCCAAATTAGTCCAGATGCAACCACTTTCCAAGTCTCTCCGACCTTCACAAAAAAAGTTATTCAAGAATATCTCTTTCTCCTATGTGCTTTCATCCCTAACCCTAACCCTAACCCTTCCGAAAGTCGGAGAAGCTCAAAGATGGTACCGATCGATGAGCGCTACCCCATTTAGTGGGGGTAGAGCCTACTTGCAAGTCTCTCCGACCTTCACAAAAAAAGTTATTCAAGAATATCTCTTTCTCCTATGTGCTTTCATCCCTAACCCTAACCCTAACCCTTCCGAAAGTCGGAGAAGCTCAAGGATGGTACCGATCGATGCGCGCTACCCCATTTAGTGGGGGTAGAGCCTACTTGCAAGTCTCTCCGACCTTCACAAAAAAAGTTATTCAAGAATATCTCTTTCTCCTATGTGCTTTCATCCCTAACCCTAACCCTAACCCTTCCGAAAGTCGGAGAAGCTCAAGGATGGTACCGATCGATGCGCGCTACCCCATTTAGTGGGGGTAGAGCCTACTTGCAAGTCTCTCCGACCTTCACAAAAAAAGTTATTCAAGAATATCTCCTCAGATTTGGGGGAATTTCGTCGGTCGACCTCTTCCGAAGGTCGTACAAGCTCGGGGATGGTACCAATCGATCCGCAGGACCCAAATTAGTCCAGATGCAACCACTTTTCAAGTCTCTCCGACCTTCACAAAAAAAGTTATTCAAGAATATCTCTTTCTCCTATGTGCTTTCATCCCTAACCCTTCCGAAAGTCGGAGAAGCTCAAGGATGGTACCGATCGATGCGCGCTACCCCATTTAGTGGGGGTAGAGCCTACTTGCAAGTCTCTCCGACCTTCACAAAAAAAGTTATTCAAGAATATCTCCTCAGATTTGGGGGAATTTCGTCGGTCGACCTCTTCCGAAGGTCGTACAAGCTCGGGGATGGTACCAATCGATCCGCAGGACCCAAATTAGTCCAGATGCAACCACTTTCCAAGTCTCTCCGACCTTCACAAAAAAAGTTATTCAAGAATATCTCTTTCCCCTATGTGCTTTCATCCCTAACCCTAACCCTAACCCTTCCGAAAGTCGGAGAAGCTCAAGGATGGTACCGATCGATGCGCGCTACCCCATTTAGTGGGGGTAGAGCCTACTTGCAAGTCTCTCCGACCTTCACAAAAAAAGTTATTCAAGAATATCTCCTCAGATTTGGGGGAATTTCGTCGGTCGACCTCTTCCGAAGGTCGTACAAGCTCGGGGATGGTACCAATCGATCCGCAGGACCCAAATTAGTCCAGATGCAACCACTTTCCAAGTCTCTCCGACCTTCACAAAAAAAGTTATTCAAGAATATCTCTTTCTCCTATGTGCTTTCATCCCTAACCCTAACCCTAACCCTTCCGAAAGTCGGAGAAGCTCAAGGATGGTACCGATCGATGCGCGCTACCCCATTTAGTGGGGGTAGAGCCTACTTGCAAGTCTCTCCGACCTTCACAAAAAAAGTTATTCAAGAATATCTCTTTCTCCTATGTGCTTTCATCCCTAACCCTAACCCTAACCCTTCCGAAAGTCGGAGAAGCTCAAAGATGGTACCGATCGATGCGCGCTACCCCATTTAGTGGGGGTAGAGCCTACTTGCAAGTCTCTCCGACCTTCACAAAAAAAGTTATTCAAGAATATCTCTTTCTCCTATGTGCTTTCATCCCTAACCCTAACCCTAACCCTTCCGAAAGTCGGAGAAGCTCAAGGATGGTACCGATCGAAGGTCGTACAAGCTCGGGGATGGTACCAATCGATCCGCAGGACCCAAATTAGTCCAGATGCAACCACTTTCCAAGTCTCTCCGACCTTCACAAAAAAAGTTATTCAAGAATATCTCTTTCTCCTATGTGCTTTCATCCCTAACCCTAACCCTAACCCTTCCGAAAGTCGGAGAAGCTCAAGGATGGTACCGATCGATGCGCGCTACCCCATTTAGTGGGGGTAGAGCCTACTTGCAAGTCTCTCCGACCTTCACAAAAAAAGTTATTCAAGAATATCTCCTCAGATTTGGGGGAATTTCGTCGGTCGACCTCTTCCGAAGGTCGTACAAGCTCGGGGATGGTACCAATCGATCCGCAGGACCCAAATTAGTCCAGATGCAACCACTTTCCAAGTCTCTCCGACCTTCACAAAAAAAGTTATTCAAGAATATCTCTTTCTCCTATGTGCTTTCATCCCTAACCCTAACCCTAACCCTTCCGAAAGTCGGAGAAGCTCAAGGATGGTACCGATCGATGCGCGCTACCCCATTTAGTGGGGGTAGAGCCTACTTGCAAGTCTCTCCGACCTTCACAAAAAAAGTTATTCAAGAATATCTCTTTCTCCTATGTGCTTTCATCCCTAACCCTAACCCTAACCCTTCCGAAAGTCGGAGAAGCTCAAGGATGGTACCGATCGATGCGCGCTACCCCATTTAGTGGGGGTAGAGCCTACTTGCAAGTCTCTCCGACCTTCACAAAAAAAGTTATTCAAGAATATCTCTTTCTCCTATGTGCTTTCATCCCTAACCCTAACCCTAACCCTTCCAAAAGTCGGAGAAGCTCAAGGATGCTACCGATCGATGCGCGCTACCCCATTTAGTGGGGGTAGAGCCTACTTGCAAGTCTCTCCGACCTTCACAAAAAAAGTTATTCAAGAATATCTCCTCAGATTTGGGGGAATTTCGTCGGTCGACCTCTTCCGAAGGTCGTACAAGCTCGGGGATGGTACCAATCGATCCGCAGGACCCAAATTAGTCCAGATGCAACCACTTTCCAAGTCTCTCCGACCTTCACAAAAAAAGTTATTCAAGAATATCTCTTTCTCCTATGTGCTTTCATCCCTAACCCTAACCCTAACCCTTCCGAAAGTCGGAGAAGCTCAAAGATGGTACCGATCGATGCGCGCTACCCCATTTAGTGGGGGTAGAGCCTACTTGCAAGTCTCTCCGACCTTCACAAAAAAAGTTATTCAAGAATATCTCTTTCTCCTATGTGCTTTCATCCCTAACCCTAACCCTAACCCTTCCGAAAGTCGGAGAAGCTCAAGGATGGTACCGATCGATGCGCGCTACCCCATTTAGTGGGGGTAGAGCCTACTTGCAAGTCTCTCCGACCTTCACAAAAAAAGTTATTCAAGAATATCTCTTTCTCCTATGTGCTTTCATCCCTAACCCTAACCCTAACCCTTCCGAAAGTCGGAAAAGCTCAAGGATGGTACCGATCGATGCGCGCTACCCCATTTAGTGGGGGTAGAGCCTACTTGCAAGTCTCTCCGACCTTCACAAAAAAAGTTATTCAAGAATATCTCCTCAGATTTGGGGGAATTTCGTCGGTCGACCTCTTCCGAAGGTCGTACAAGCTCGGGGATGGTACCAATCGATCCGCAGGACCCAAATTAGTCCAGATGCAACCACTTTTCAAGTCTCTCCGACCTTCACAAAAAAAGTTATTCAAGAATATCTCTTTCTCCTATGTGCTTTCATCCCTAACCCTAACCCTAACCCTTCCGAAAGTCGGAGAAGCTCAAGGATGGTACCGATCGATGCGCGCTACCCCATTTAGTGGGGGTAGAGCCTACTTGCAAGTCTCTCCGACCTTCACAAAAAAAGTTTTCAAGAATATCTCCTCAGATTTGGGGGAATTTCGTCGGTCGACCTCTTCCGAAGGTCGTACAAGCTCGGGGATGGTACCAATCGATCCGCAGGACCCAAATTAGTCCAGATGCAACCACTTTCCAAGTCTCTCCGACCTTCACAAAAAAAGTTATTCAAGAATATCTCTTTCCCCTATGTGCTTTCATCCCTAACCCTAACCCTAACCCTTCCGAAAGTCGGAGAAGCTCAAGGATGGTACCGATCGATGCGCGCTACCCCATTTAGTGGGGGTAGAGCCTACTTGCAAGTCTCTCCGACCTTCACAAAAAAAGTTATTCAAGAATATCTCTTTCTCCTATGTGCTTTCATCCCTAACCCTAACCCTTCCGAAAGTCGGAGAAGCTCAAGGATGGTACCGATCGATGCGCGCTACCCCATTTAGTGGGGGTAGAGCCTACTTGCAAGTTTCTCCGACCTTCACAAAAAAAGTTATTCAAGAATATCTCCTCAGATTTGGGGGAATTTCGTCGGTCGACCTCTTCCGAAGGTCGTACAAGCTCGGGGATGGTACCAATCGATCCGCAGGACCCAAATTAGTCCAGATGCAACCACTTTCCAAGTCTCTCCGACCTTCACAAAAAAAGTTATTCAAGAATATCTCTTTCTCCTATGTGCTTTCATCCCTAACCCTAACCCTAACCCTTCCGAAAGTCGGAGAAGCTCAAGGATGGTACCGATCGATGCGCGCTACCCCATTTAGTGGGGGTAGAGCCTACTTGCAAGTCTCTCCGACCTTCACAAAAAAAGTTATTCAAGAATATCTCTTTCTCCTATGTGCTTTCATCCCTAACCCTAACCCTAACCCTTCCGAAAGTCGGAGAAGCTCAAGGATGGTACCGATCGATGCGCGTTACCCCATTTAGTGGGGGTAGAGCCTACTTGCAAGTCTCTCCGACCTTCACAAAAAAAGTTATTCAAGAATATCTCCTCAGATTTGGGGGAATTTCGTCGGTCGACCTCTTCCGAAGGTCGTACAAGCTCGGGGATGGTACCAATCGATCCGCAGGACCCAAATTAGTCCAGACACAACCACTTTCCAAGTCTCTCCGACCTTCACAAAAAAAGTTATTCAAGAATATCTCCTCAGATTTGGGGGAATTTCGTCGGTCGACCCCTTCTGAAGGTCGTACAAGCTCGGGGATGGTACCAATCGATCCGCAGGACCCAAATTAGTCCAGATGCAACCACTTTTCAAGTCTCTCCGACCTTCACAAAAAAAGTTATTCAAGAATATCTCTTTCTCCTATGTGCTTTCATCCCTAACCCTAACCCTAACCCTTCCGAAAGTCGGAGAAGCTCAAGGATGGTACCGATCGATGCGCGCTACCCCATTTAGTGGGGGTAGAGCCTACTTGCAAGTCTCTCCGACCTTCACAAAAAAAGTTATTCAAGAATATCTCTTTCTCCTATGTGCTTTCATCCCTAACCCTAACCCTAACCCTTCCGAAAGTCGGAGAAGCTCAAGGATGGTACCGATCGATGCGCGCTACCCCATTTAGTGGGGGTAGAGCCTACTTGCAAGTCTCTCCGACCTTCACAAAAAAAGTTATTCAAGAATATCTCCTCAGATTTGGGGGAATTTCGTCGGTCGACCTCTTCCGAAGGTCGTACAAGCTCGGGGATGGTACCAATCGATCCGCAGGACCCAAATTAGTCAAGATGCAACCACTTTTCAAGTCTCTCCGACCTTCACAAAAAAAGTTATTCAAGAATATCTCTTTCTCCTATGTGCTTTCATCCCTAACCCTAACCCTAACCCTTCCGAAAGTCGGAGAAGCTCAAGGATGGTACCGATCGATGCGCGCTACCCCATTTAGTGGGGGTAGAGCCTACTTGCAAGTCTCTCCGACCTTCACAAAAAAAGTTATTCAAGAATATCTCCTCAGATTTGGGGGAATTTCGTCGGTCGACCTCTTCCGAAGGTCGTACAAGCTCGGGGATGGTACCAATCGATCCGCAGGACCCAAATTAGTCCAGATGCAACCACTTTCCAAGTCTCTCCGACCTTCACAAAAAAAGTTATTCAAGAATATCTCTTTCTCCTATGTGCTTTCATCCCTAACCCTAACCCTAACCCTTCCGAAAGTCGGAGAAGCTCAAGGATGGTACCGATCGATGCGCGCTACCCCATTTAGTGGGGGTAGAGCCTACTTGCAAGTCTCTCCGACCTTCACAAAAAAAGTTATTCAAGAATATCTCTTTCTCCTATGTGCTTTCATCCCTAACCCTAACCCTAACCCTTCCGAAAGTCGGAGAAGCTCAAGGATGGTACCGATCGATGCGCGCTACCCCATTTAGTGGGGGTAGAGCCTACTTGCAAGTCTCTCCGACCTTCACAAAAAAAGTTATTCAAGAATATCTCCTCAGATTTGGGGGAATTTCGTCGGTCGACCTCTTCCGAAGGTCGTACAAGCTCGGGGATGGTACCAATCGATCCGCAGGACCCAAATTAGTCCAGATGCAACCACTTTTCAAGTCTCTCCGACCTTCACAAAAAAAGTTATTCAAGAATATCTCTTTCTCCTATGTGCTTTCATCCCTAACCCTAACCCTAACCCTTCCGAAAGTCGGAGAAGCTCAAGGATGGTACCGATCGATGCGCGCTACCCCATTTAGTGGGGGTAGAGCCTACTTGCAAGTCTCTCCGACCTTCACAAAAAAAGTTTTCAAGAATATCTCCTCAGATTTGGGGGAATTTCGTCGGTCGACCTCTTCCGAAGGTCGTACAAGCTCGGGGATGGTACCAATCGATCCGCAGGACCCAAATTAGTCCAGATGCAACCACTTTCCAAGTCTCTCCGACCTTCACAAAAAAAGTTATTCAAGAATATCTCTTTCCCCTATGTGCTTTCATCCCTAACCCTAACCCTAACCCTTCCGAAAGTCGGAGAAGCTCAAGGATGGTACCGATCGATGCGCGCTACCCCATTTAGTGGGGGTAGAGCCTACTTGCAAGTCTCTCCGACCTTCACAAAAAAAGTTATTCAAGAATATCTCTTTCTCCTATGTGCTTTCATCCCTAACCCTAACCCTTCCGAAAGTCGGAGAAGCTCAAGGATGGTACCGATCGATGCGCGCTACCCCATTTAGTGGGGGTAGAGCCTACTTGCAAGTTTCTCCGACCTTCACAAAAAAAGTTATTCAAGAATATCTCCTCAGATTTGGGGGAATTTCGTCGGTCGACCTCTTCCGAAGGTCGTACAAGCTCGGGGATGGTACCAATCGATCCGCAGGACCCAAATTAGTCCAGATGCAACCACTTTCCAAGTCTCTCCGACCTTCACAAAAAAAGTTATTCAAGAATATCTCTTTCTCCTATGTGCTTTCATCCCTAACCCTAACCCTAACCCTTCCGAAAGTCGGAGAAGCTCAAGGATGGTACCGATCGATGCGCGCTACCCCATTTAGTGGGGGTAGAGCCTACTTGCAAGTCTCTCCGACCTTCACAAAAAAAGTTATTCAAGAATATCTCTTTCTCCTATGTGCTTTCATCCCTAACCCTAACCCTAACCCTTCCGAAAGTCGGAGAAGCTCAAGGATGGTACCGATCGATGCGCGTTACCCCATTTAGTGGGGGTAGAGCCTACTTGCAAGTCTCTCCGACCTTCACAAAAAAAGTTATTCAAGAATATCTCCTCAGATTTGGGGGAATTTCGTCGGTCGACCTCTTCCGAAGGTCGTACAAGCTCGGGGATGGTACCAATCGATCCGCAGGACCCAAATTAGTCCAGACACAACCACTTTCCAAGTCTCTCCGACCTTCACAAAAAAAGTTATTCAAGAATATCTCCTCAGATTTGGGGGAATTTCGTCGGTCGACCCCTTCTGAAGGTCGTACAAGCTCGGGGATGGTACCAATCGATCCGCAGGACCCAAATTAGTCCAGATGCAACCACTTTTCAAGTCTCTCCGACCTTCACAAAAAAAGTTATTCAAGAATATCTCTTTCTCCTATGTGCTTTCATCCCTAACCCTAACCCTAACCCTTCCGAAAGTCGGAGAAGCTCAAGGATGGTACCGATCGATGCGCGCTACCCCATTTAGTGGGGGTAGAGCCTACTTGCAAGTCTCTCCGACCTTCACAAAAAAAGTTATTCAAGAATATCTCTTTCTCCTATGTGCTTTCATCCCTAACCCTAACCCTTCCGAAAGTCGGAGAAGCTCAAGGATGGTACCGATCGATGCGCGCTACCCCATTTAGTGGGGGTAGAGCCTACTTGCAAGTTTCTCCGACCTTCACAAAAAAAGTTATTCAAGAATATCTCCTCAGATTTGGGGGAATTTCGTCGGTCGACCTCTTCCGAAGGTCGTACAAGCTCGGGGATGGTACCAATCGATCCGCAGGACCCAAATTAGTCCAGATGCAACCACTTTCCAAGTCTCTCCGACCTTCACAAAAAAAGTTATTCAAGAATATCTCTTTCTCCTATGTGCTTTCATCCCTAACCCTAACCCTAACCCTTCCGAAAGTCGGAGAAGCTCAAGGATGGTACCGATCGATGCGCGCTACCCCATTTAGTGGGGGTAGAGCCTACTTGCAAGTCTCTCCGACCTTCACAAAAAAAGTTATTCAAGAATATCTCTTTCTCCTATGTGCTTTCATCCCTAACCCTAACCCTAACCCTTCCGAAAGTCGGAGAAGCTCAAGGATGGTACCGATCGATGCGCGTTACCCCATTTAGTGGGGGTAGAGCCTACTTGCAAGTCTCTCCGACCTTCACAAAAAAAGTTATTCAAGAATATCTCCTCAGATTTGGGGGAATTTCGTCGGTCGACCTCTTCCGAAGGTCGTACAAGCTCGGGGATGGTACCAATCGATCCGCAGGACCCAAATTAGTCCAGACACAACCACTTTCCAAGTCTCTCCGACCTTCACAAAAAAAGTTATTCAAGAATATCTCCTCAGATTTGGGGGAATTTCGTCGGTCGACCCCTTCTGAAGGTCGTACAAGCTCGGGGATGGTACCAATCGATCCGCAGGACCCAAATTAGTCCAGATGCAACCACTTTTCAAGTCTCTCCGACCTTCACAAAAAAAGTTATTCAAGAATATCTCTTTCTCCTATGTGCTTTCATCCCTAACCCTAACCCTAACCCTTCCGAAAGTCGGAGAAGCTCAAGGATGGTACCGATCGATGCGCGCTACCCCATTTAGTGGGGGTAGAGCCTACTTGCAAGTCTCTCCGACCTTCACAAAAAAAGTTATTCAAGAATATCTCTTTCTCCTATGTGCTTTCATCCCTAACCCTAACCCTAACCCTTCCGAAAGTCGGAGAAGCTCAAGGATGGTACCGATCGATGCGCGCTACCCCATTTAGTGGGGGTAGAGCCTACTTGCAAGTCTCTCCGACCTTCACAAAAAAAGTTATTCAAGAATATCTCCTCAGATTTGGGGGAATTTCGTCGGTCGACCTCTTCCGAAGGTCGTACAAGCTCGGGGATGGTACCAATCGATCCGCAGGACCCAAATTAGTCAAGATGCAACCACTTTTCAAGTCTCTCCGACCTTCACAAAAAAAGTTATTCAAGAATATCTCTTTCTCCTATGTGCTTTCATCCCTAACCCTAACCCTAACCCTTCCGAAAGTCGGAGAAGCTCAAGGATGGTACCGATCGATGCGCGCTACCCCATTTAGTGGGGGTAGAGCCTACTTGCAAGTCTCTCCGACCTTCACAAAAAAAGTTATTCAAGAATATCTCCTCAGATTTGGGGGAATTTCGTCGGTCGACCTCTTCCGAAGGTCGTACAAGCTCGGGGATGGTACCAATCGATCCGCAGGACCCAAATTAGTCCAGATGCAACCACTTTCCAAGTCTCTCCGACCTTCACAAAAAAAGTTATTCAAGAATATCTCTTTCTCCTATGTGCTTTCATCCCTAACCCTAACCCTAACCCTTCCGAAAGTCGGAGAAGCTCAAGGATGGTACCGATCGATGCGCGCTACCCCATTTAGTGGGGGTAGAGCCTACTTGCAAGTCTCTCCGACCTTCACAAAAAAAGTTATTCAAGAATATCTCTTTCTCCTATGTGCTTTCATCCCTAACCCTAACCCTAACCCTTCCGAAAGTCGGAGAAGCTCAAGGATGGTACCGATCGATGCGCGCTACCCCATTTAGTGGGGGTAGAGCCTACTTGCAAGTCTCTCCGACCTTCACAAAAAAAGTTATTCAAGAATATCTCCTCAGATTTGGGGGAATTTCGTCGGTCGACCTCTTCCGAAGGTCGTACAAGCTCGGGGATGGTACCAATCGATCCGCAGGACCCAAATTAGTCCAGATGCAACCACTTTTCAAGTCTCTCCGACCTTCACAAAAAAAGTTATTCAAGAATATCTCTTTCTCCTATGTGCTTTCATCCCTAACCCTAACCCTAACCCTTCCGAAAGTCGGAGAAGCTCAAGGATGGTACCGATCGATGCGCGCTACCCCATTTAGTGGGGGTAGAGCCTACTTGCAAGTCTCTCCGACCTTCACAAAAAAAGTTTTCAAGAATATCTCCTCAGATTTGGGGGAATTTCGTCGGTCGACCTCTTCCGAAGGTCGTACAAGCTCGGGGATGGTACCAATCGATCCGCAGGACCCAAATTAGTCCAGATGCAACCACTTTCCAAGTCTCTCCGACCTTCACAAAAAAAGTTATTCAAGAATATCTCTTTCCCCTATGTGCTTTCATCCCTAACCCTAACCCTAACCCTTCCGAAAGTCGGAGAAGCTCAAGGATGGTACCGATCGATGCGCGCTACCCCATTTAGTGGGGGTAGAGCCTACTTGCAAGTCTCTCCGACCTTCACAAAAAAAGTTATTCAAGAATATCTCTTTCTCCTATGTGCTTTCATCCCTAACCCTAACCCTTCCGAAAGTCGGAGAAGCTCAAGGATGGTACCGATCGATGCGCGCTACCCCATTTAGTGGGGGTAGAGCCTACTTGCAAGTTTCTCCGACCTTCACAAAAAAAGTTATTCAAGAATATCTCCTCAGATTTGGGGGAATTTCGTCGGTCGACCTCTTCCGAAGGTCGTACAAGCTCGGGGATGGTACCAATCGATCCGCAGGACCCAAATTAGTCCAGATGCAACCACTTTCCAAGTCTCTCCGACCTTCACAAAAAAAGTTATTCAAGAATATCTCTTTCTCCTATGTGCTTTCATCCCTAACCCTAACCCTAACCCTTCCGAAAGTCGGAGAAGCTCAAGGATGGTACCGATCGATGCGCGCTACCCCATTTAGTGGGGGTAGAGCCTACTTGCAAGTCTCTCCGACCTTCACAAAAAAAGTTATTCAAGAATATCTCTTTCTCCTATGTGCTTTCATCCCTAACCCTAACCCTAACCCTTCCGAAAGTCGGAGAAGCTCAAGGATGGTACCGATCGATGCGCGTTACCCCATTTAGTGGGGGTAGAGCCTACTTGCAAGTCTCTCCGACCTTCACAAAAAAAGTTATTCAAGAATATCTCCTCAGATTTGGGGGAATTTCGTCGGTCGACCTCTTCCGAAGGTCGTACAAGCTCGGGGATGGTACCAATCGATCCGCAGGACCCAAATTAGTCAAGATGCAACCACTTTTCAAGTCTCTCCGACCTTCACAAAAAAAGTTATTCAAGAATATCTCTTTCTCCTATGTGCTTTCATCCCTAACCCTAACCCTAACCCTTCCGAAAGTCGGAGAAGCTCAAGGATGGTACCGATCGATGCGCGCTACCCCATTTAGTGGGGGTAGAGCCTACTTGCAAGTCTCTCCGACCTTCACAAAAAAAGTTATTCAAGAATATCTCCTCAGATTTGGGGGAATTTCGTCGGTCGACCTCTTCCGAAGGTCGTACAAGCTCGGGGATGGTACCAATCGATCCGCAGGACCCAAATTAGTCCAGATGCAACCACTTTCCAAGTCTCTCCGACCTTCACAAAAAAAGTTATTCAAGAATATCTCTTTCTCCTATGTGCTTTCATCCCTAACCCTAACCCTAACCCTTCCGAAAGTCGGAGAAGCTCAAGGATGGTACCGATCGATGCGCGCTACCCCATTTAGTGAGGGTAGAGCCTACTTGCAAGTCTCTCCGACCTTCACAAAAAAAGTTATTCAAGAATATCTCCTCAGATTTGGGGGAATTTCGTCGGTCGACCTCTTCCGAAGGTCGTACAAGCTCGGGGATGGTTCCAATCGATCCGCAGGACCCAAATTAGTCCAGACACAACCACTTTCCAAGTCTCTCCGACCTTCACAAAAGAAGTTATTCAAGAATATCTCCTCAGATTTGGGGGAATTTCGTCGGTCGACCCCTTCCGAAGGTCGTACAAGCTCGGGGATGGTACCAATCGATCCGCAGGACCCAAATTAGTCCAGATGCAACCACTTTTCAAGTCTCTCCGACCTTCACAAAAAAAGTTATTCAAGAATATCTCCTTCTCCTATGTGCTTTTAGCCCTAACCCTAACCCTAACCCTAACCGTGCTGTGTATGGGGCACAGGAGTTGCCCGGGGGGGCCAAGGAAGCAGTGCTTTGGATACATCATACCAGGCTCCACTTCCTTCAACATGACAGGTAAGAGTGCAGAGAGATGCCTAACCCTGACCTGAATCCATACACTAACCCTAACCAACCCTTCCCCATGCCTAAACCTAACCAGTATTTCTCTGTCCGTCAGCACGTGTGTTGACATTCCCCAAATCAGTCAATTTTACCATTTGCTCGTTCGACCCCTTCCGAAAGTCGGAGAAGCTCAAGGATGGTACCGATCGAAGCGCATTACCCCATTTAGTGGGGGTAGAGCCTACTTGCAAGTCTCTCCGACCTTCACCAAAGAAAGTTATTCAAGAATATCTCCTCAGATTTGGGGGAATTTCGTCGGTCGACCCCTTCCGAAGGTCGTACAAGCTCGGGGATGGCACCAATCGATCCGCAGGACCCAAATTAGTCCAGACGCAACCACTTTCCAAGTCTCTCCGACCTTCACAAAAAAAGTTATTCAAGAATATCTCCTTCTCCTATGTGCTTTTAGCCCTAACCCTAACCCTAACCCTAACCGTGCTGTGTATGGGGCACAGGAGTTGCCCGGGGGGGCCAAGGAAGCAGTGCTTTGGATACATCATACCAGGCTCCACTTCCTTCAACATGACAGGTAAGAGTGCAGAGAGATGCCTAACCCTGACCTGAATCCATACACTAACCCTAACCAACCCTTCCCCATGCCTAAACCTAACCAGTATTTCTCCGTCCGTCAGCACGTGTGTTGACATTCCCCAAATCAGTCAATTTTACCATTTGCTCGTTCGACCCCTTCCGAAAGTCGGAGAAGCTCAAGGATGGTACCGATCGAAGCGCATTACCCCATTTATTGGGGGTAGAGCCTACTTGCAAGTCTCTCCGACCTTCACCAAAGAAAGTTATTCAAGAATATCTCCTCAGATTTGGGGGAATTTCGTCGGTCGACCCCTTCCGAAGGTCGTACAAGCTCGGGGATGGTACCAATTGATCCGCAGGACCCAAATTAGTCCAGACGCAACCACTTTCCAAGTCCTTCCGACCTTCACAAAAAAAGTTATTCAAGAATATCTCCTCAGATTTTGGGGAATTTCGTCGGTCGACCCTTTCCGAAGGTCGTACAAGCTCGGGGATGGTACCAATCGATCCGCAGGACCCAAATTAGTCCAGACGCAACCACTTTCCATGTCTCTCCGACCTTCACAAAAAAAGTTATTCAAGAATATCTCCTTCTCCTATGTGCTTTTAGCCCTAACCCTAATCCTAACCGTGCGGTGTATGGGGCACAGGAGTTGCCCGGGGGGGCCAAAGAAGCAGTGCTTTGGATACATCATATCAGGCTCCACTTCCTTCAACATGACAGGTAAGAGTGCTGAGAGATGCCTAACCCTGACCTGATTCCATACACTAACCCTAACCAACCCTTCCCCATGCCTAAACCTAACCAGTATTTCTCCGTCCGTCAGCACGTGTGTTGACATTCCCCAAATCAGTCAATTTTACCATTTGCTCGTTCGGCCCCTTCCGAAAGTCGGAGAAGCTCAAGGATGGTACCAATCGATCCGCAGGACCCAAATTAGTCCAGACGCAACCACTTTCCAAGTCTCTCCGACCTTCACAAAAAAAGTTATTCAAGAATATCTCCTCAGATTTTGGGGAATTTCGTCGGTCGACCCTTTCCGAAGGTCGTACAAGCTCGGGGATGGTACCAATCGATCCGCAGGACCCAAATTAGTCCAGACGCAACCACTTTCCATGTCTCTCCGACCTTCACAAAAAAAGTTATTCAAGAATATCTCCTTCTCCTATGTGCTTTTAGCCCTAACCCTAACCCTAACCCGAACCCTAACCGTGCGGTGTATGGGGCACAGGAGTTGCCCGGGGGGGCCAAGGAAGCAGTGCTTTGGATACATCATACCAGGCTCCACTTCCTTCAACATGACAGGTAAGAGTGCTGAGAGATGCCTAACCCTGACCTGAATCCATACACTAACCCTAACCAACCCTTCCCCATGCCTAAACCTAACCAGTATTTCTCCGTCCGTCAGCACGTGTGTTGACATTCCCCAAATCAGTCAATTTTACCATTTGCTCGTTCGACCCCTTCCGAAAGTCGGAGAAGCTCAAGGATGGTACCGATCGAAGCGCATTACCCCATTTAGTGGGGGTAGAGCCTACTTGCAAGTCTCTCCGATCTTCACCAAAGAAAGTTATTCAAGAATATCTCCTCAGATTTGGGGGAATTTTGTCGGTCGACCCCTTCCGAAGGTCGTACAAGCTCGGGGATGGTTCCAATCGATCCGCAGGACCCAAATTAGTGCAGACACAACCACTTTCCAAGTCTCTCCGACCTTCACAAAAAAAGTTATTCAAGAATATCTCCTTCTCCTATGTGCTTTTAGCCCTAACCCTAATCCTAACCGTGCGGTGTATGGGGCACAGGAGTTGCCCGGGGGGGGCAAAGAAGCAGTGCTTTGGATACATCATATCAGGCTCCACTTCCTTCAACATGACAGGTAAGAGTGCAGAGAGATGCCTAACCCTGACCTGATTCCATACACTAACCCTAACCAACCCTTCCCCATGCCTAAACCTAACCAGTATTTCACCGTCCGTCAGCACGTGTGTTGACATTCCCCAAATCAGTCAATTTTACCATTTGCTCGTTCGACCCCTTCCGAAAGTCGGAGAAGCTCAAGGATGGTACCGATCGAAGCGCATTACCCCATTTATTGGGGGTAGAGCCTACTTGCAAGTCTCTCCGACCTTCACCAAAGAAAGTTATTCAAGAATATCTCCTCAGATTTGGGGGAATTTCGTCGGTCGACCCCTTCCGAAGGTCGTACAAGCTCGGGGATGGTACCAATCGATCCGCAGGACCCAAATTAGTCCAGACGCAACCACTTTCCATGTCTCTCCGACCTTCACAAAAAAAGTTATTCAAGAATATCTCCTTCTCCTATGTGCTTTTAGCCCTAACCCTAATCCTAACCGTGCGGTGTATGGGGCACAGGAGTTGCCCGGGGGGGCCAAAGAAGCAGTGCTTTGGATACATCATATCAGGCTCCACTTCCTTCAACATGACAGGTAAGAGTGCTGAGAGATGCCTAACCCTGACCTGATTCCATACACTAACCCTAACCAACCCTTCCCCATGCCTAAACCTAACCAGTATTTCTCCGTCCGTCAGCACGTGTGTTGACATTCCCCAAATCAGTCAATTTTACCATTTGCTCGTTCGGCCCCTTCCGAAAGTCGGAGAAGCTCAAGGATGGTACCAATCGATCCGCAGGACCCAAATTAGTCCAGACGCAACCACTTTCCAAGTCTCTCCGACCTTCACAAAAAAAGTTATTCAAGAATATCTCCTCAGATTTTGGGGAATTTCGTCGGTCGACCCTTTCCGAAGGTCGTACAAGCTCGGGGATGGTACCAATCGATCCGCAGGACCCAAATTAGTCCAGACGCAACCACTTTCCATGTCTCTCCGACCTTCACAAAAAAAGTTATTCAAGAATATCTCCTTCTCCTATGTGCTTTTAGCCCTAACCCTAACCCGAACCCTAACCGTGCGGTGTATGGGGCACAGGAGTTGCCCGGGGGGGCCAAGGAAGCAGTGCTTTGGATACATCATACCAGGCTCCACTTCCTTCAACATGACAGGTAAGAGTGCTGAGAGATGCCTAACCCTGACCTGAATCCATACACTAACCCTAACCAACCCTTCCCCATGCCTAAACCTAACCAGTATTTCTGCGTCCGTCAGCACGTGTGTTGACATTCCCCAAATCAGTCAATTTTACCATTTGCTCGTTCGACCCCTTCCGAAAGTCGGAGAAGCTCAAGGATGGTACCGATCGAAGTGCATTACCCCATTTAGTGGGGGTAGAGCCTACTTGCAAGTCTCTCCGATCTTCACCAAAGAAAGTTATTCAAGAATATCTCCTCAGATTTGGGGGAATTTCGTCGGTCGACCCCTTCCGAAGGTCGTACAAGCTCGGGGATGGTTCCAATCGATCTGCAGGACCCAAATTAGTCCAGACACAACCACTTTCCAAGTCTCTCCGACCTTCACAAAAAAAGTTATTCAAGAATATCTCCTCAGATTTGGGGGAATTTCGTCGGTCGACCCCTTCCGAAGGTCGTACAAGCTCGGGGATGGTACCAATCGATCCGCAGGACCCAAATTAGTCCAGATGCAACCACTTTTCAAGTCTCTCTGACCTTCACAAAAAAAGTTATTCAAGAATATCTCCTCAGATTTTGGGGAATTTCGTCGGTCGACCCCTTCCGAAGGTCGTACAAGCTCGGGGATGGTAGCAATTGATCCGCAGGACCCAAATTAGTCCAGACACAACCACTTTCCATGTCTCTCCGACCTTCACAAAAAAAGTTATTCAAGAATATCTCCTTCTCCTATGTGCTTTTAGCCCTAACCCTAACCCTAACCGTGCGGTGTATGGGGCACAGGAGTTGCCCGGGGGGGCCAAGGAAGCAGTGCTTTGGATACATCATACCAGGCTCCACTTCCTTCAACATGACAGGTAAGAGAGCTGAGAGATGCCTAACCCTGACCTGAATCCATACACTAACCCTAACCAACCCTTCCCCATGCCTAAACCTAACCAGTATTTCTCCGTCCGTCAGCACGTGTGTTTACATTCCCCAAATCAGTCAATTTTACCATTTGCTCGTTCGACCCCTTCCGAAAGTCGTAGAAGCTCAAGGATGGTACCGATCGAAGCGCATTACCCCATTTAGTGGGGGTAGAGCCTACTTGCAAGTCTCTCCGATCTTCACCAAAGAAAGTTATTCAAGAATATCTCCTCAGATTTGGGGGAATTTCGTCGGTCGACCCCTTCCAAAGGTCGTACAAGCTCGGGGATGGTACCAATCGATCCGCAGGACCCAAATTAGTCCAGACGCAACCACTTTCCAAGTCTCTCCGACCTTCACAAAAAAGGTTATTCAAGAATATCTCCTCAGATTTTGGGGAATGTCGTCGGTCGACCCCTTCCAAAAGTCGTACAAGCTCGGGGATGGTACCAATCGATCCGCAGGACCCAAATTAGTCCAGACGCAACCACTTTCCAAGTCTCTCCGACCTTCACAAAAAAAGTTATTCAAGAATATCTCCTCAGATTTTGGGGAATTTCGTCGGTCGACCCTTTCCGAAGGTCGTACAAGCTCGGGGATGGTACCAATCGATCTGCAGGACCCAAATTAGTCCAGACGCAACCACTTTCCATGTCTCTCCGACCTTCACAAAAAAAGTTATTCAAGAATATCTCCTTCTCCTATGTGCTTTTAGCCCTAACCCTAACCCTAACCCGAACCCTAACCGTGCGGTGTATGGGGCACAGGAGTTGCCCGGGGGGGCCAAGGAAGCAGTGCTTTGGATACATCATACCAGGCTCCACTTCCTTCAACATGACAGGTAAGAGTGCTGAGAGATGCCTAACCCTGACCTGAATCCATACACTAACCCTAACCAACCCTTCCCCATGCCTAAACCTAACCAGTATTTCTCCGTCCGTCAGCACGTGTGTTGACATTCCCCAAATCAGTCAATTTTACCATTTGCTCGTTCGACCCCTTCCGAAAGTCGGAGAAGCTCAAGGATGGTACCGATCGAAGCGCATTACCCCATTTAGTGGGGGTAGAGCCTACTTGCAAGTCTCTCCGATCTTCACCAAAGAAAGTTATTCAAGAATATCTCCTCAGATTTGGGGGAATTTCGTCGGTCGACCCCTTCCGAAGGTCGTACAAGCTCGGGGATGGTTCCAATCGATCCGCAGGACCCAAATTAGTCCAGACACAACCACTTTCCAAGTCTCTCCGACCTTCACAAAAAAAGTTATTCAAGAATATCTCCTCAGATTTGGGGGAATTTCGTCGGTCGACCCCTTCCGAAGGTCGTACAAGCTCGGGGATGGTACCAATCGATCCGCAGGACCCAAATTAGTCCAGATGCAACCACTTTTCAAGTCTCTCCGACCTTCACAAAAAAAGTTATTCAAGAATATCTCCTTCTCCTATGTGCTTTTAGCCCTAACCCTAATCCTAACCGTGCGGTGTATGGGGCACAGGAGTTGCCCGGGGGGGCCAAAGAAGCAGTGCTTTGGATACATCATATCAGGCTCCACTTCCTTCAACATGACAGGTAAGAGTGCTGAGAGATGCCTAACCCTGACCTGATTCCATACACTAACCCTAACCAACCCTTCCCCATGCCTAAACCTAACCAGTATTTCTCCGTCCGTCAGCACGTGTGTTGACATTCCCCAAATCAGTCAATTTTACCATTTGCTCGTTCGACCCCTTCCGAAAGTCGGAGAAGCTCAAGGATGGTACCGATCGAAGCGCATTACCCCATTTATTGGGGGTAGAGCCTACTTGCAAGTCTCTCCGACCTTCACCAAAGAAAGTTATTCAAGAATATCTCCTCAGATTTGGGGGAATTTCGTCGGTCGACCCCTTCCGAAGGTCGTACAAGCTCGGGGATGGTACCAATCGATCCGCAGGACCCAAATTAGTCCAGATGCAACCACTTTCCATGTCTCTCCGACCTTCACAAAAAAAGTTATTCAAGAATATCTCCTTCTCCTATGTGCTTTTAGCCCTAACCCTAACCCTAACCCTAACCGTGCTGTGTATGGGGCACAGGAGTTGCCCGGGGGGGCCAAGGAAGCAGTGCTTTGGATACATCATACCAGGCTCCACTTCCTTCAACATGACAGGTAAGAGTGCAGAGAGATGCCTAACCCTGACCTGAATCCATACACTAACCCTAACCAACCCTTCCCCATGCCTAAACCTAACCAGTATTTCTCCGTCCGTCAGCACGTGTGTTGACATTCCCCAAATCAGTTAATTTTACCATTTGCTCGTTCGACCCCTTCCGAAAGTCGGAGAAGCTCAAGGATGGTACCGATCGAAGCGCATTACCCCATTTAGTGGGGGTAGAGCCTACTTGCAAGTCTCTCCGATCTTCACCAAAGAAAGTTATTCAAGAATATCTCCTCAGATTTGGGGGAATTTTGTCGGTCGACCCCTTCCGAAGGTCGTACAAGCTCGGGGATGGTTCCAATCGATCCGCAGGACCCAAATTAGTCCAGACACAACCACTTTCCAAGTCTCTCCGACCTTCACAAAAAAAGTTATTCAAGAATATCTCCTTCTCCTATGTGCTTTTAGCCCTAACCCTAATCCTAACCGTGCGGTGTATGGGGCACAGGAGTTGCCCGGGGGGGGCAAAGAAGCAGTGCTTTGGATACATCATATCAGGCTCCACTTCCTTCAACATGACAGGTAAGAGTGCTGAGAGATGCCTAACCCTGACCTGATTCCATACACTAACCCTAACCAACCCTTCCCCATGCCTAAACCTAACCAGTATTTCTCCGTCCGTCAGCACGTGTGTTGACATTCCCCAAATCAGTCAATTTTACCATTTGCTCGTTCGGCCCCTTCCGAAAGTCGGAGAAGCTCAAGGATGGTACCGATCGAAGCGCATTACCCCATTTATTGGGGGTAGAGCCTACTTGCAAGTCTCTCCGACCTTCACCAAAGAAAGTTATTCAAGAATATCTCCTCAGATTTGGGGGAATTTCGTCGGTCGACCCCTTCCGAAGGTCGTACAAGCTCGGGGATGGTACCAATCGATCCGCAGGACCCAAATTAGTCCAGATGCAACCACTTTTCAAGTCTCTCCGACCTTCACAAAAAAAGTTATTCAAGAATATCTCCTTCTCCTATGTGCTTTTAGCCCTAACCCTAATCCTAACCGTGCGGTGTATGGGGCACAGGAGTTGCCCGGGGGGGCCAAAGAAGCAGTGCTTTGGATACATCATATCAGGCTCCACTTCCTTCAACATGACAGGTAAGAGTGCTGAGAGATGCCTAACCCTGACCTGATTCCATACACTAACCCTAACCAACCCTTCCCCATGCCTAAACCTAACCAGTATTTCTCCGTCCGTCAGCACGTGTGTTGACATTCCCCAAATCAGTCAATTTTACCATTTGCTCGTTCGACCCCTTCCGAAAGTCGGAGAAGCTCAAGGATGGTACCGATCGAAGCGCATTACCCCATTTATTGGGGGTAGAGCCTACTTGCAAGTCTCTCCGACCTTCACCAAAGAAAGTTATTCAAGAATATCTCCTCAGATTTGGGGGAATTTCGTCGGTCGACCCCTTCCGAAGGTCGTACAAGCTCGGGGATGGTACCAATCGATCCGCAGGACCCAAATTAGTCCAGATGCAACCACTTTCCATGTCTCTCCGACCTTCACAAAAAAAGTTATTCAAGAATATCTCCTTCTCCTATGTGCTTTTAGCCCTAACCCTAACCCTAACCCTAACCGTGCTGTGTATGGGGCACAGGAGTTGCCCGGGGGGGCCAAGGAAGCAGTGCTTTGGATACATCATACCAGGCTCCACTTCCTTCAACATGACAGGTAAGAGTGCAGAGAGATGCCTAACCCTGACCTGAATCCATACACTAACCCTAACCAACCCTTCCCCATGCCTAAACCTAACCAGTATTTCTCCGTCCGTCAGCACGTGTGTTGACATTCCCCAAATCAGTCAATTTTACCATTTGCTCGTTCGACCCCTTCCGAAAGTCGGAGAAGCTCAAGGATGGTACCGATCGAAGCGCATTACCCCATTTAGTGGGGGTAGAGCCTACTTGCAAGTCTCTCCGATCTTCACCAAAGAAAGTTATTCAAGAATATCTCCTCAGATTTGGGGGAATTTTGTCGGTCGACCCCTTCCGAAGGTCGTACAAGCTCGGGGATGGTTCCAATCGATCCGCAGGACCCAAATTAGTCCAGACACAACCACTTTCCAAGTCTCTCCGACCTTCACAAAAAAAGTTATTCAAGAATATCTCCTTCTCCTATGTGCTTTTAGCCCTAACCCTAATCCTAACCGTGCGGTGTATGGGGCACAGGAGTTGCCCGGGGGGGGCAAAGAAGCAGTGCTTTGGATACATCATATCAGGCTCCACTTCCTTCAACATGACAGGTAAGAGTGCTGAGAGATGCCTAACCCTGACCTGATTCCATACACTAACCCTAACCAACCCTTCCCCATGCCTAAACCTAACCAGTATTTCTCCGTCCGTCAGCACGTGTGTTGACATTCCCCAAATCAGTCAATTTTACCATTTGCTCGTTCGACCCCTTCCGAAAGTCGGAGAAGCTCAAGGATGGTACCGATCGAAGCGCATTACCCCATTTATTGGGGGTAGAGCCTACTTGCAAGTCTCTCCGACCTTCACCAAAGAAAGTTATTCAAGAATATCTCCTCAGATTTGGGGGAATTTCGTCGGTCGACCCCTTCCGAAGGTCGTACAAGCTCGGGGATGGTACCAATCGATCCGCAGGACCCAAATTAGTCCAGACGCAACCACTTTCCAAGTCCTTCCGACCTTCACAAAAAAAGTTATTCAAGAATATCTCCTCAGATTTTGGGGAATTTCGTCGGTCGACCCTTTCCGAAGGTCGTACAAGCTCGGGGATGGTACCAATCGATCCGCAGGACCCAAATTAGTCCAGACGCAACCACTTTCCATGTCTCTCCGACCTTCACAAAAAAAGTTATTCAAGAATATCTCCTTCTCCTATGTGCTTTTAGCCCTAATCCTAACCGTGCGGTGTATGGGGCACAGGAGTTGCCCGGGGGGGCCAAAGAAGCAGTGCTTTGGATACATCATATCAGGCTCCACTTCCTTCAACATGACAGGTAAGAGTGCTGAGAGATGCCTAACCCTGACCTGATTCCATACACTAACCCTAACCAACCCTTCCCCATGCCTAAACCTAACCAGTATTTCTCCGTCCGTCAGCACGTGTGTTGACATTCCCCAAATCAGTCAATTTTACCATTTGCTCGTTCGGCCCCTTCCGAAAGTCGGAGAAGCTCAAGGATGGTACCGATCGAAGCGCATTACCCCATTTATTGGGGGTAGAGCCTACTTGCAAGTCTCTCCGACCTTCACCAAAGAAAGTTATTCAAGAATATCTCCTCAGATTTGGGGGAATTTCGTCGGTCGACCCCTTCCGAAGGTCGTACAAGCTCGGGGATGGTACCAATCGATCCGCAGGACCCAAATTAGTGCAGACGCAACCACTTTCCAAGTCTTTCCGACCTTCACAAAAAAAGTTATTCAAGAATATCTCCTCAGATTTTGGGGAATTTCGTCGGTCGACCCTTTCCGAAGGTCGTACAAGCTCGGGGATGGTACCAATCGATCCGCAGGACCCAAATTAGTCCAGACGCAACCACTTTCCATGTCTCTCCGACCTTCACAAAAAAAGTTATTCAAGAATATCTCCTTCTCCTATGTGCTTTTAGCCCTAACCCTAACCCTAACCCGAACCCTAACCGTGCGGTGTATGGGGCACAGGAGTTGCCCGGGGGGGCCAAGGAAGCAGTGCTTTGGATACATCATACCAGGCTCCACTTCCTTCAACATGACAGGTAAGAGTGCTGAGAGATGCCTAACCCTGACCTGAATCCATACACTAACCCTAACCAACCCTTCCCCATGCCTAAACCTAACCAGTATTTCTCCGTCCGTCAGCACGTGTGTTGACATTCCCCAAATCAGTCAATTTTACCATTTGCTCGTTCGACCCCTTCCGAAAGTCGGAGAAGCTCAAGGATGGTACCGATCGAAGTGCATTACCCCATTTAGTGGGGGTAGAGCCTACTTGCAAGTCTCTCCGATCTTCACCAAAGAAAGTTATTCAAGAATGTCTCCTCAGATTTGGGGGAATTTCGTCGGTCGACCCCTTCCGAAGGTCGTACAAGCTCGGGGATGGTTCCAATCGATCCGCAGGACCCAAATTAGTCCAGACACAACCACTTTCCAAGTCTCTCCGACCTTCACAAAAAAAGTTATTCAAGAATATCTCCTCAGATTTTGGGGAATTTCGTCGGTCGACCCCTTCCGAAGGTCGTACAAGCTCGGGGATGGTACCAATCGATCCGCAGGACCCAAATTAGTCCAGATGCAACCACTTTTCAAGTCTCTCCAACCTTCACAAAAAAAGTTATTCAAGAATATCTCCTCAGATTTTGGGGAATTTCGTCGGTCGACCCCTTTCGAAAGTCGTACAAGCTCGGGGATGGTACCAATCGATCCGCAGGACCCAAATTAGTCCAGACACAACCACTTTCCATGTCTCTCCGACCTTCACAAAAAAAGTTATTCAAGAATATCTCCTTCTCCTATGTGCTTTTAGCCCTAACCCTAACCCTAACCCTAACCCTAACCGTGCTGTGTATGGGGCACAGGAGTTGCCCGGGGGGGCCAAGGAAGCAGTGCTTTCGATACATCATACCAGGCTCCACTTCCTTCAACATGACAGGTAAGAGTGCAGAGAGATGCCTAACCCTGACCTGAATCCATACACTAACCCTAACCAACCCTTCCCCATGCCTAAACCTAACCAGTATTTCTCTGTCCGTCAGCACGTGTGTTGACATTCCCCAAATCAGTCAATTTTACCATTTGCTCGTTCGACCCCTTCCGAAAGTCGGAGAAGCTCAAGGATGGTACCGATCGAAGCGCATTACCCCATTTAGTGGGGGTAGAGCCTACTTGCAAGTCTCTCCGACCTTCACCAAAGAAAGTTATTCAAGAATATCTCCTCAGATTTGGGGGAATTTCGTCGGTCGACCCCTTCCAAAGGTCGTACAAGCTCGGGGATGGCACCAATCGATCCGCAGGACCCAAATTAGTCCAGACGCAACCACTTTCCAAGTCTCTCCGACCTTCACAAAAAAAGTTATTCAAGAATATCTCCTTCTCCTATGTGCTTTTAGCCCTAACCCTAACCCTAACCCTAACCCTAACCGTGCTGTGTATGGGGCACAGGAGTTGCCCGGGGGGGCCAAGGAAGCAGTGCTTTGGATACATCATACCAGGCTCCACTTCCTTCAACATGACAGGTAAGAGTGCAGAGAGATGCCTAACCCTGACCTGAATCCATACACTAACCCTAACCAACCCTTCCCCATGCCTAAACCTAACCAGTATTTCTCCGTCCGTCAGCACGTGTGTTGACATTCCCCAAATCAGTCAATTTTACCATTTGCTCGTTCGACCCCTTCCGAAAGTCGGAGAAGCTCAAGGATGGTACCGATCGAAGCGCATTACCCCATTTATTGGGGGTAGAGCCTACTTGCAAGTCTCTCCGACCTTCACCAAAGAAAGTTATTCAAGAATATCTCCTCAGATTTGGGGGAATTTCGTCGGTCGACCCCTTCCGAAGGTCGTACAAGCTCGGGGATGGTACCAATCGATCCGCAGGACCCAAATTAGTCCAGATGCAACCACTTTCCATGTCTCTCCGACCTTCACAAAAAAAGTTATTCAAGAATATCTCCTTCTCCTATGTGCTTTTAGCCCTAACCCTAACCCTAACCCTAACCGTGCTGTGTATGGGGCACAGGAGTTGCCCGGGGGGGCCAAGGAAGCAGTGCTTTGGATACATCATACCAGGCTCCACTTCCTTCAACATGACAGGTAAGAGTGCAGAGAGATGCCTAACCCTGACCTGAATCCATACACTAACCCTAACCAACCCTTCCCCATGCCTAAACCTAACCAGTATTTCTCCGTCCGTCAGCACGTGTGTTGACATTCCCCAAATCAGTCAATTTTACCATTTGCTCGTTCGACCCCTTCCGAAAGTCGGAGAAGCTCAAGGATGGTACCGATCGAAGCGCATTACCCCATTTAGTGGGGGTAGAGCCTACTTGCAAGTCTCTCCGATCTTCACCAAAGAAAGTTATTCAAGAATATCTCCTCAGATTTGGGGGAATTTTGTCGGTCGACCCCTTCCGAAGGTCGTACAAGCTCGGGGATGGTTCCAATCGATCCGCAGGACCCAAATTAGTCCAGACACAACCACTTTCCAAGTCTCTCCGACCTTCACAAAAAAAGTTATTCAAGAATATCTCCTTCTCCTATGTGCTTTTAGCCCTAACCCTAATCCTAACCGTGCGGTGTATGGGGCACAGGAGTTGCCCGGGGGGGCAAAGAAGCAGTGCTTTGGATACATCATATCAGGCTCCACTTCCTTCAACATGACAGGTAAGAGTGCTGAGAGATGCCTAACCCTGACCTGATTCCATACACTAACCCTAACCAACCCTTCCCCATGCCTAAACCTAACCAGTATTTCTCCGTCCGTCAGCACGTGTGTTGACATTCCCCAAATCAGTCAATTTTACCATTTGCTCGTTCGACCCCTTCCGAAAGTCGGAGAAGCTCAAGGATGGTACCGATCGAAGCGCATTACCCCATTTATTGGGGGTAGAGCCTACTTGCAAGTCTCTCCGACCTTCACCAAAGAAAGTTATTCAAGAATATCTCCTCAGATTTGGGGGAATTTCGTCGGTCGACCCCTTCCGAAGGTCGTACAAGCTCGGGGATGGTACCAATCGATCCGCAGGACCCAAATTAGTCCAGACGCAACCACTTTCCAAGTCCTTCCGACCTTCACAAAAAAAGTTATTCAAGAATATCTCCTCAGATTTTGGGGAATTTCGTCGGTCGACCCTTTCCGAAGGTCGTACAAGCTCGGGGATGGTACCAATCGATCCGCAGGACCCAAATTAGTCCAGACGCAACCACTTTCCATGTCTCTCCGACCTTCACAAAAAAAGTTATTCAAGAATATCTCCTTCTCCTATGTGCTTTTAGCCCTAATCCTAACCGTGCGGTGTATGGGGCACAGGAGTTGCCCGGGGGGGCCAAAGAAGCAGTGCTTTGGATACATCATATCAGGCTCCACTTCCTTCAACATGACAGGTAAGAGTGCTGAGAGATGCCTAACCCTGACCTGATTCCATACACTAACCCTAACCAACCCTTCCCCATGCCTAAACCTAACCAGTATTTCTCCGTCCGTCAGCACGTGTGTTGACATTCCCCAAATCAGTCAATTTTACCATTTGCTCGTTCGGCCCCTTCCGAAAGTCGGAGAAGCTCAAGGATGGTACCGATCGAAGCGCATTACCCCATTTATTGGGGGTAGAGCCTACTTGCAAGTCTCTCCGACCTTCACCAAAGAAAGTTATTCAAGAATATCTCCTCAGATTTGGGGGAATTTCGTCGGTCGACCCCTTCCGAAGGTCGTACAAGCTCGGGGATGGTACCAATCGATCCGCAGGACCCAAATTAGTCCAGACGCAACCACTTTCCAAGTCTTTCCGACCTTCACAAAAAAAGTTATTCAAGAATATCTCCTCAGATTTTGGGGAATTTCGTCGGTCGACCCTTTCCGAAGGTCGTACAAGCTCGGGGATGGTACCAATCGATCCGCAGGACCCAAATTAGTCCAGACGCAACCACTTTCCATGTCTCTCCGACCTTCACAAAAAAAGTTATTCAAGAATATCTCCTTCTCCTATGTGCTTTTAGCCCTAACCCTAACCCTAACCCGAACCCTAACCGTGCGGTGTATGGGGCACAGGAGTTGCCCGGGGGGCCAAGGAAGCAGTGCTTTGGATACATCATACCAGGCTCCACTTCCTTCAACATGACAGGTAAGAGTGCTGAGAGATGCCTAACCCTGACCTGAATCCATACACTAACCCTAACCAACCCTTCCCCATGCCTAAACCTAACCAGTATTTCTCCGTCCGTCAGCACGTGTGTTGACATTCCCCAAATCAGTCAATTTTACCATTTGCTCGTTCGACCCCTTCCGAAAGTCGGAGAAGCTCAAGGATGGTACCGATCGAAGTGCATTACCCCATTTAGTGTGGGTAGAGCCTACTTGCAAGTCTCTCCGATCTTCACCAAAGAAAGTTATTCAAGAATGTCTCCTCAGATTTGGGGGAATTTCGTCGGTCGACCCCTTCCGAAGGTCGTACAAGCTCGGGGATGGTTCCAATCGATCCGCAGGACCCAAATTAGTCCAGACACAACCACTTTCCAAGTCTCTCCGACCTTCACAAAAAAAGTTATTCAAGAATATCTCCTCAGATTTTGGGGAATTTCGTCGGTCGACCCCTTCCGAAGGTCGTACAAGCTCGGGGATGGTACCAATCGATCCGCAGGACCCAAATTAGTCCAGATGCAACCACTTTTCAAGTCTCTCCGACCTTCACAAAAAAAGTTATTCAAGAATATCTCCTCAGATTTTGGGGAATTTCGTCGGTCGACCCCTTTCGAAGGTTGTACAAGCTCGGGGATGGTAGCAATCGATCCGCAGGACCCAAATTAGTCCAGACACAACCACTTTCCATGTCTCTCCGACCTTCACAAAAAAAGTTATTCAAGAATATCTCCTTCTCCTATGTGCTTTTAGCCCTAACCCTAACCCTAACCCTAACCCTAACCGTGCTGTGTATGGGGCACAGGAGTTGCCCGGGGGGGCCAAGGAAGCAGTGCTTTCGATACATCATACCAGGCTCCACTTCCTTCAACATGACAGGTAAGAGTGCAGAGAGATGCCTAACCCTGACCTGAATCCATACACTAACCCTAACCAACCCTTCCCCATGCCTAAACCTAACCAGTATTTCTCTGTCCGTCAGCACGTGTGTTGACATTCCCCAAATCAGTCAATTTTACCATTTGCTCGTTCGACCCCTTCCGAAAGTCGGAGAAGCTCAAGGATGGTACCGATCGAAGCGCATTACCCCATTTAGTGGGGGTAGAGCCTACTTGCAAGTCTCTCCGACCTTCACCAAAGAAAGTTATTCAAGAATATCTCCTCAGATTTGGGGGAATTTCGTTGGTCGACCCCTTCCAAAGGTCGTACAAGCTCGGGGATGGCACCAATCGATCCGCAGGACCCAAATTAGTCCAGACGCAACCACTTTCCAAGTCTCTCCGACCTTCACAAAAAAAGTTATTCAAGAATATCTCCTTCTCCTATGTGCTTTTAGCCCTAACCCTAACCCTAACCCTAACCGTGCTGTGTATGGGGCACAGGAGTTGCCCGGGGGGGCCAAGGAAGCAGTGCTTTGGATACATCATACCAGGCTCCACTTCCTTCAACATGACAGGTAAGAGTGCAGAGAGATGCCTAACCCTGACCTGAATCCATACACTAACCCTAACCAACCCTTCCCCATGCCTAAACCTAACCAGTATTTCTCCGTCCGTCAGCACGTGTGTTGACATTTCCCAAATCAGTCAATTTTACCATTTGCTCGTTCGACCCCTTCCGAAAGTCGGAGAAGCTCAAGGATGGTACCGATCGAAGCGCATTACCCCATTTAGTGGGGGTAGAGCCTACTTGCAAGTCTCTCCGATCTTCACCAAAGAAAGTTATTCAAGAATATCTCCTCAGATTTGGGGGAATTTTGTCGGTCGACCCCTTCCGAAGGTCGTACAAGCTCGGGGATGGTTCCAATCGATCCGCAGGACCCAAATTAGTCCAGACACAACCACTTTCCAAGTCTCTCCGACCTTCACAAAAAAAGTTATTCAAGAATATCTCCTTCTCCTATGTGCTTTTAGCCCTAACCCTAATCCTAACCGTGCGGTGTATGGGGCACAGGAGTTGCCCGGGGGGGGCAAAGAAGCAGTGCTTTGGATACATCATATCAGGCTCCACTTCCTTCAACATGACAGGTAAGAGTGCTGAGAGATGCCTAACCCTGACCTGATTCCATACACTAACCCTAACCAACCCTTCCCCATGCCTAAACCTAACCAGTATTTCTCCGTCCGTCAGCACGTGTGTTGACATTCCCCAAATCAGTCAATTTTACCATTTGCTCGTTCGACCCCTTCCGAAAGTCGGAGAAGCTCAAGGATGGTACCGATCGAAGCGCATTACCCCATTTATTGGGGGTAGAGCCTACTTGCAAGTCTCTCCGACCTTCACCAAAGAAAGTTATTCAAGAATATCTCCTCAGATTTGGGGGAATTTCGTCGGTCGACCCCTTCCGAAGGTCGTACAAGCTCGGGGATGGTACCAATCGATCCGCAGGACCCAAATTAGTCCAGACGCAACCACTTTCCAAGTCCTTCCGACCTTCACAAAAAAAGTTATTCAAGAATATCTCCTCAGATTTTGGGGAATTTCGTCGGTCGACCCTTTCCGAAGGTCGTACAAGCTCGGGGATGGTACCAATCGATCCGCAGGACCCAAATTAGTCCAGACGCAACCACTTTCCATGTCTCTCCGACCTTCACAAAAAAAGTTATTCAAGAATATCTCCTTCTCCTATGTGCTTTTAGCCCTAATCCTAACCGTGCGGTGTATGGGGCACAGGAGTTGCCCGGGGGGGCCAAAGAAGCAGTGCTTTGGATACATCATATCAGGCTCCACTTCCTTCAACATGACAGGTAAGAGTGCTGAGAGATGCCTAACCCTGACCTGATTCCATACACTAACCCTAACCAACCCTTCCCCATGCCTAAACCTAACCAGTATTTCTCCGTCCGTCAGCACGTGTGTTGACATTCCCCAAATCAGTCAATTTTACCATTTGCTCGTTCGGCCCCTTCCGAAAGTCGGAGAAGCTCAAGGATGGTACCGATCGAAGCGCATTACCCCATTTATTGGGGGTAGAGCCTACTTGCAAGTCTCTCCGACCTTCACCAAAGAAAGTTATTCAAGAATATCTCCTCAGATTTGGGGGAATTTCGTCGGTCGACCCCTTCCGAAGGTCGTACAAGCTCGGGGATGGTACCAATCGATCCGCAGGACCCAAATTAGTCCAGACGCAACCACTTTCCAAGTCTTTCCGACCTTCACAAAAAAAGTTATTCAAGAATATCTCCTCAGATTTTGGGGAATTTCGTCGGTCGACCCTTTCCGAAGGTCGTACAAGCTCGGGGATGGTACCAATCGATCCGCAGGACCCAAATTAGTCCAGACGCAACCACTTTCCATGTCTCTCCGACCTTCACAAAAAAAGTTATTCAAGAATATCTCCTTCTCCTATGTGCTTTTAGCCCTAACCCTAACCCTAACCCGAACCCTAACCGTGCGGTGTATGGGGCACAGGAGTTGCCCGGGGGGGCCAAGGAAGCAGTGCTTTGGATACATCATACCAGGCTCCACTTCCTTCAACATGACAGGTAAGAGTGCTGAGAGATGCCTAACCCTGACCTGAATCCATACACTAACCCTAACCAACCCTTCCCCATGCCTAAACCTAACCAGTATTTCTCCGTCCGTCAGCACGTGTGTTGACATTCCCCAAATCAGTCAATTTTACCATTTGCTCGTTCGACCCCTTCCGAAAGTCGGAGAAGCTCAAGGATGGTACCGATCGAAGTGCATTACCCCATTTAGTGGGGGTAGAGCCTACTTGCAAGTCTCTCCGATCTTCACCAAAGAAAGTTATTCAAGAATGTCTCCTCAGATTTGGGGGAATTTCGTCGGTCGACCCCTTCCGAAGGTCGTACAAGCTCGGGGATGGTTCCAATCGATCCGCAGGACCCAAATTAGTCCAGACACAACCACTTTCCAAGTCTCTCCGACCTTCACAAAAAAAGTTATTCAAGAATATCTCCTCAGATTTTGGGGAATTTCGTCGGTCGACCCCTTCCGAAGGTCGTACAAGCTCGGGGATGGTACCAATCGATCCGCAGGACCCAAATTAGTCCAGATGCAACCACTTTTCAAGTCTCTCCGACCTTCACAAAAAAAGTTATTCAAGAATATCTCCTCAGATTTTGGGGAATTTCGTCGGTCGACCCCTTTCGAAGGTCGTACAAGCTCGGGGATAGTAGCAATCGATCCGCAGGACCCAAATTAGTCCAGACACAACCACTTTCCATGTCTCTCCGACCTTCACAAAAAAAGTTATTCAAGAATATCTCCTTCTCCTATGTGCTTTTAGCCCTAACCCTAACCCTAACCCTAACCCTAACCGTGCTGTGTATGGGGCACAGGAGTTGCCCGGGGGGGCCAAGGAAGCAGTGCTTTCGATACATCATACCAGGCTCCACTTCCTTCAACATGACAGGTAAGAGTGCAGAGAGATGCCTAACCCTGACCTGAATCCATACACTAACCCTAACCAACCCTTCCCCATGCCTAAACCTAACCAGTATTTCTCTGTCCGTCAGCACGTGTGTTGACATTCCCCAAATCAGTCAATTTTACCATTTGCTCGTTCGACCCCTTCCGAAAGTCGGAGAAGCTCAAGGATGGTACCGATCGAAGCGCATTACCCCATTTAGTGGGGGTAGAGCCTACTTGCAAGTCTCTCCGACCTTCACCAAAGAAAGTTATTCAAGAATATCTCCTCAGATTTGGGGGAATTTCGTTGGTCGACCCCTTCCAAAGGTCGTACAAGCTCGGGGATGGCACCAATCGATCCGCAGGACCCAAATTAGTCCAGACGCAACCACTTTCCAAGTCTCTCCGACCTTCACAAAAAAAGTTATTCAAGAATATCTCCTTCTCCTATGTGCTTTTAGCCCTAACCCTAACCCTAACCCTAACCGTGCTGTGTATGGGGCACAGGAGTTGCCCGGGGGGGCCAAGGAAGCAGTGCTTTGGATACATCATACCAGGCTCCACTTCCTTCAACATGACAGGTAAGAGTGCAGAGAGATGCCTAACCCTGACCTGAATCCATACACTAACCCTAACCAACCCTTCCCCATGCCTAAACCTAACCAGTATTTCTCCGTCCGTCAGCACGTGTGTTGACATTCCCCAAATCAGTCAATTTTACCATTTGCTCGTTCGACCCCTTCCGAAAGTCGGAGAAGCTCAAGGATGGTACCGATCGAAGCGCATTACCCCATTTAGTGGGGGTAGAGCCTACTTGCAAGTCTCTCCGATCTTCACCAAAGAAAGTTATTCAAGAATATCTCCTCAGATTTGGGGGAATTTTGTCGGTCGACCCCTTCCGAAGGTCGTACAAGCTCGGGGATGGTTCCAATCGATCCGCAGGACCCAAATTAGTCCAGACACAACCACTTTCCAAGTCTCTCCGACCTTCACAAAAAAAGTTATTCAAGAATATCTCCTTCTCCTATGTGCTTTTAGCCCTAACCCTAATCCTAACCGTGCGGTGTATGGGGCACAGGAGTTGCCCGGGGGGGGCAAAGAAGCAGTGCTTTGGATACATCATATCAGGCTCCACTTCCTTCAACATGACAGGTAAGAGTGCTGAGAGATGCCTAACCCTGACCTGATTCCATACACTAACCCTAACCAACCCTTCCCCATGCCTAAACCTAACCAGTATTTCTCCGTCCGTCAGCACGTGTGTTGACATTCCCCAAATCAGTCAATTTTACCATTTGCTCGTTCGACCCCTTCCGAAAGTCGGAGAAGCTCAAGGATGGTACCGATCGAAGCGCATTACCCCATTTATTGGGGGTAGAGCCTACTTGCAAGTCTCTCCGACCTTCACCAAAGAAAGTTATTCAAGAATATCTCCTCAGATTTGGGGGAATTTCGTCGGTCGACCCCTTCCGAAGGTCGTACAAGCTCGGGGATGGTACCAATCGATCCGCAGGACCCAAATTAGTCCAGACGCAACCACTTTCCAAGTCCTTCCGACCTTCACAAAAAAAGTTATTCAAGAATATCTCCTCAGATTTTGGGGAATTTCGTCGGTCGACCCTTTCCGAAGGTCGTACAAGCTCGGGGATGGTACCAATCGATCCGCAGGACCCAAATTAGTCCAGACGCAACCACTTTCCATGTCTCTCCGACCTTCACAAAAAAAGTTATTCAAGAATATCTCCTTCTCCTATGTGCTTTTAGCCCTAATCCTAACCGTGCGGTGTATGGGGCACAGGAGTTGCCCGGGGGGGCCAAAGAAGCAGTGCTTTGGATACATCATATCAGGCTCCACTTCCTTCAACATGACAGGTAAGAGTGCTGAGAGATGCCTAACCCTGACCTGATTCCATACACTAACCCTAACCAACCCTTCCCCATGCCTAAACCTAACCAGTATTTCTCCGTCCGTCAGCACGTGTGTTGACATTCCCCAAATCAGTCAATTTTACCATTTGCTCGTTCGGCCCCTTCCGAAAGTCGGAGAAGCTCAAGGATGGTACCGATCGAAGCGCATTACCCCATTTATTGGGGGTAGAGCCTACTTGCAAGTCTCTCCGACCTTCACCAAAGAAAGTTATTCAAGAATATCTCCTCAGATTTGGGGGAATTTCGTCGGTCGACCCCTTCCGAAGGTCGTACAAGCTCGGGGATGGTACCAATCGATCCGCAGGACCCAAATTAGTCCAGACGCAACCACTTTCCAAGTCTTTCCGACCTTCACAAAAAAAGTTATTCAAGAATATCTCCTCAGATTTTGGGGAATTTCGTCGGTCGACCCTTTCCGAAGGTCGTACAAGCTCGGGGATGGTACCAATCGATCCGCAGGACCCAAATTAGTCCAGACGCAACCACTTTCCATGTCTCTCCGACCTTCACAAAAAAAGTTATTCAAGAATATCTCCTTCTCCTATGTGCTTTTAGCCCTAACCCTAACCCTAACCCGAACCCTAACCGTGCGGTGTATGGGGCACAGGAGTTGCCCGGGGGGGCCAAGGAAGCAGTGCTTTGGATACATCATACCAGGCTCCACTTCCTTCAACATGACAGGTAAGAGTGCTGAGAGATGCCTAACCCTGACCTGAATCCATACACTAACCCTAACCAACCCTTCCCCATGCCTAATCCTAACCAGTATTTCTCCGTCCGTCAGCACGTGTGTTGACATTCCCCAAATCAGTCAATTTTACCATTTGCTCGTTCGACCCCTTCCGAAAGTCGGAGAAGCTCAAGGATGGTACCGATCGAAGTGCATTACCCCATTTTGTGGGGGTAGAGCCTACTTGCAAGTCTCTCCGATCTTCACCAAAGAAAGTTATTCAAGAATGTCTCCTCAGATTTGGGGGAATTTCGTCGGTCGACCCCTTCCGAAGGTCGTACAAGCTCGGGGATGGTTCCAATCGATCCGCAGGACCCAAATTAGTCCAGACACAACCACTTTCCAAGTCTCTCCGACCTTCACAAAAAAAGTTATTCAAGAATATCTCCTCAGATTTTGGGGAATTTCGTCGGTCGACCCCTTCCGAAGGTCGTACAAGCTCGGGGATGGTACCAATCGATCTGCAGGACCCAAATTAGTCCAGATGCAACCACTTTTCAAGTCTCTCCGACCTTCACAAAAAAAGTTATTCAAGAATATCTCCTCAGATTTTGGGGAATTTCGTCGGTCGACCCCTTTCGAAGGTCGTACAAGCTCGGGGATGGTAGCAATCGATCCGCAGGACCCAAATTAGTCCAGACACAACCACTTTCCATGTCTCTCCGACCTTCACAAAAAAAGTTATTCAAGAATATCTCCTTCTCCTATGTGCTTTTAGCCCTAACCCTAACCCTAACCCTAACCGTGCTGTGTATGGGGCACAGGAGTTGCCCGGGGGGGCCAAGGAAGCAGTGCTTTCGATACATCATACCAGGCTCCACTTCCTTCAACATGACAGGTAAGAGTGCAGAGAGATGCCTAACCCTGACCTGAATCCATACACTAACCCTAACCAACCCTTCCCCATGCCTAAACCTAACCAGTATTTCTCTGTCCGTCAGCACGTGTGTTGACATTCCCCAAATCAGTCAATTTTACCATTTGCTCGTTCGACCCCTTCCGAAAGTCGGAGAAGCTCAAGGATGGTACCGATCGAAGCGCATTACCCCATTTAGTGGGGGTAGAGCCTACTTGCAAGTCTCTCCGACCTTCACCAAAGAAAGTTATTCAAGAATATCTCCTCAGATTTGGGGGAATTTCGTCGGTCGACCCCTTCCAAAGGTCGTACAAGCTCGGGGATGGCACCAATCGATCCGCAGGACCCAAATTAGTCCAGACGCAACCACTTTCCAAGTCTCTCCGACCTTCACAAAAAAAGTTATTCAAGAATATCTCCTTCTCCTATGTGCTTTTAGCCCTAACCCTAATCCTAACCGTGCGGTGTATGGGGCACAGGAGTTGCCCGGGGGGGCCAAAGAAGCAGTGCTTTGGATACATCATATCAGGCTCCACTTCCTTCAACATGACAGGTAAGAGTGCTGAGAGATGCCTAACCCTGACCTGATTCCATACACTAACCCTAACCAACCCTTCCCCATGCCTAAACCTAACCAGTATTTCTCCGTCCGTCAGCACGTGTGTTGACATTCCCCAAATCAGTCAATTTTACCATTTGCTCGTTCGACCCCTTCCGAAAGTCGGAGAAGCTCAAGGATGGTACCGATCGAAGCGCATTACCCCATTTATTGGGGGTAGAGCCTACTTGCAAGTCTCTCCGACCTTCACCAAAGAAAGTTATTCAAGAATATCTCCTCAGATTTGGGGGAATTTCGTCGGTCGACCCCTTCCGAAGGTCGTACAAGCTCGGGGATGGTACCAATCGATCCGCAGGACCCAAATTAGTCCAGACGCAACCACTTTCCAAGTCCTTCCGACCTTCACAAAAAAAGTTATTCAAGAATATCTCCTCAGATTTTGGGGAATTTCGTCGGTCGACCCTTTCCGAAGGTCGTACAAGCTCGGGGATGGTACCAATCGATCCGCAGGACCCAAATTAGTCCAGATGCAACCACTTTCCATGTCTCTCCGACCTTCACAAAAAAAGTTATTCAAGAATATCTCCTTCTCCTATGTGCTTTTAGCCCTAACCCTAACCCTAACCGTGCTGTGTATGGGGCACAGGAGTTGCCCGGGGGGGCCAAGGAAGCAGTGCTTTGGATACATCATATCAGGCTCCACTTCCTTCAACATGACAGGTAAGAGTGCTGAGAGATGCCTAACCCTGACCTGATTCCATACACTAACCCTAACCAACCCTTCCCCATGCCTAAACCTAACCAGTATTTCTCCGTCCGTCAGCACGTGTGTTGACATTCCCCAAATCAGTCAATTTTACCATTTGCTCGTTCGACCCCTTCCGAAAGTCGGAGAAGCTCAAGGATGGTACCGATCGAAGTGCATTACCCCATTTAGTGGGGGTAGAGCCTACTTGCAAGTCTCTCCGATCTTCACCAAAGAAAGTTATTCAAGAATGTCTCCTCAGATTTGGGGGAATTTCGTCGGTCGACCCCTTCCGAAGGTCGTACAAGCTCGGGGATGGTTCCAATCGATCCGCAGGACCCAAATTAGTCCAGACACAACCACTTTCCAAGTCTCTCCGACCTTCACAAAAAAAGTTATTCAAGAATATCTCCTCAGATTTTGGGGAATTTCGTCGGTCGACCCCTTCCGAAGGTCGTACAAGCTCGGGGATGGTACCAATCGATCTGCAGGACCCAAATTAGTCCAGATGCAACCACTTTTCAAGTCTCTCCGACCTTCACAAAAAAAGTTATTCAAGAATATCTCCTCAGATTTTGGGGAATTTCGTCGGTCGACCCCTTTCGAAGGTCGTACAAGCTCGGGGATGGTAGCAATCGATCCGCAGGACCCAAATTAGTCCAGACACAACCACTTTCCATGTCTCTCCGACCTTCACAAAAAAAGTTATTCAAGAATATCTCCTTCTCCTATGTGCTTTTAGCCCTAACCCTAACCCTAACCCTAACCCTAACCGTGCTGTGTATGGGGCACAGGAGTTGCCCGGGGGGGCCAAGGAAGCAGTGCTTTCGATACATCATACCAGGCTCCACTTCCTTCAACATGACAGGTAAGAGTGCAGAGAGATGCCTAACCCTGACCTGATTCCATACACTAACCCTAACCAACCCTTCCCCATGCCTAAACCTAACCAGTATTTCTCCGTCCGTCAGCACGTGTGTTGACATTCCCCAAATCAGTCAATTTTACCATTTGCTCGTTCGACCCCTTCCGAAAGTCGGAGAAGCTCAAGGATGGTACCGATCGAAGCGCATTACCCCATTTATTGGGGGTAGAGCCTACTTGCAAGTCTCTCCGACCTTCACCAAAGAAAGTTATTCAAGAATATCTCCTCAGATTTGGGGGAATTTCGTCGGTCGACCCCTTCCGAAGGTCGTACAAGCTCGGGGATGGTACCAATCGATCCGCAGGACCCAAATTAGTCCAGACGCAACCACTTTCCATGTCTCTCCGACCTTCACAAAAAAAGTTATTCAAGAATATCTCCTTCTCCTATGTGCTTTTAGCCCTAATCCTAACCGTGCGGTGTATGGGGCACAGGAGTTGCCCGGGGGGGCCAAAGAAGCAGTGCTTTGGATACATCATATCAGGCTCCACTTCCTTCAACATGACAGGTAAGAGTGCTGAGAGATGCCTAACCCTGACCTGATTCCATACACTAACCCTAACCAACCCTTCCCCATGCCTAAACCTAACCAGTATTTCTCCGTCCGTCAGCACGTGTGTTGACATTCCCCAAATCAGTCAATTTTACCATTTGCTCGTTCGGCCCCTTCCGAAAGTCGGAGAAGCTCAAGGATGGTACCGATCGAAGCGCATTACCCCATTTATTGGGGGTAGAGCCTACTTGCAAGTCTCTCCGACCTTCACCAAAGAAAGTTATTCAAGAATATCTCCTCAGATTTGGGGGAATTTCGTCGGTCGACCCCTTCCGAAGGTCGTACAAGCTCGGGGATGGTACCAATCGATCCGCAGGACCCAAATTAGTCCAGACGCAACCACTTTCCAAGTCTTTCCGACCTTCACAAAAAAAGTTATTCAAGAATATCTCCTCAGATTTTGGGGAATTTCGTCGGTCGACCCTTTCCGAAGGTCGTACAAGCTCGGGGATGGTACCAATCGATCCGCAGGACCCAAATTAGTCCAGACGCAACCACTTTCCATGTCTCTCCGACCTTCACAAAAAAAGTTATTCAAGAATATCTCCTTCTCCTATGTGCTTTTAGCCCTAACCCTAACCCTAACCCGAACCCTAACCGTGCGGTGTATGGGGCACAGGAGTTGCCCGGGGGGGCCAAGGAAGCAGTGCTTTGGATACATCATACCAGGCTCCACTTCCTTCAACATGACAGGTAAGAGTGCTGAGAGATGCCTAACCCTGACCTGAATCCATACACTAACCCTAACCAACCCTTCCCCATGCCTAATCCTAACCAGTATTTCTCCGTCCGTCAGCACGTGTGTTGACATTCCCCAAATCAGTCAATTTTACCATTTGCTCGTTCGACCCCTTCCGAAAGTCGGAGAAGCTCAAGGATGGTACCGATCGAAGTGCATTACCCCATTTTGTGGGGGTAGAGCCTACTTGCAAGTCTCTCCGATCTTCACCAAAGAAAGTTATTCAAGAATGTCTCCTCAGATTTGGGGGAATTTCGTCGGTCGACCCCTTCCGAAGGTCGTACAAGCTCGGGGATGGTTCCAATCGATCCGCAGGACCCAAATTAGTCCAGACACAACCACTTTCCAAGTCTCTCCGACCTTCACAAAAAAAGTTATTCAAGAATATCTCCTCAGATTTTGGGGAATTTCGTCGGTCGACCCCTTCCGAAGGTCGTACAAGCTCGGGGATGGTACCAATCGATCTGCAGGACCCAAATTAGTCCAGATGCAACCACTTTTCAAGTCTCTCCGACCTTCACAAAAAAAGTTATTCAAGAATATCTCCTCAGATTTTGGGGAATTTCGTCGGTCGACCCCTTTCGAAGGTCGTACAAGCTCGGGGATGGTAGCAATCGATCCGCAGGACCCAAATTAGTCCAGACACAACCACTTTCCATGTCTCTCCGACCTTCACAAAAAAAGTTATTCAAGAATATCTCCTTCTCCTATGTGCTTTTAGCCCTAACCCTAACCCTAACCCTAACCCTAACCGTGCTGTGTATGGGGCACAGGAGTTGCCCGGGGGGGCCAAGGAAGCAGTGCTTTCGATACATCATACCAGGCTCCACTTCCTTCAACATGACAGGTAAGAGTGCAGAGAGATGCCTAACCCTGACCTGAATCCATACACTAACCCTAACCAACCCTTCCCCATGCCTAAACCTAACCAGTATTTCTCTGTCCGTCAGCACGTGTGTTGACATTCCCCAAATCAGTCAATTTTACCATTTGCTCGTTCGACCCCTTCCGAAAGTCGGAGAAGCTCAAGGATGGTACCGATCGAAGCGCATTACCCCATTTAGTGGGGGTAGAGCCTACTTGCAAGTCTCTCCGACCTTCACCAAAGAAAGTTATTCAAGAATATCTCCTCAGATTTGGGGGAATTTCGTCGGTCGACCCCTTCCAAAGGTCGTACAAGCTCGGGGATGGCACCAATCGATCCGCAGGACCCAAATTAGTCCAGACGCAACCACTTTCCAAGTCTCTCCGACCTTCACAAAAAAAGTTATTCAAGAATATCTCCTTCTCCTATGTGCTTTTAGCCCTAACCCTAATCCTAACCGTGCGGTGTATGGGGCACAGGAGTTGCCCGGGGGGGCCAAAGAAGCAGTGCTTTGGATACATCATATCAGGCTCCACTTCCTTCAACATGACAGGTAAGAGTGCTGAGAGATGCCTAACCCTGACCTGATTCCATACACTAACCCTAACCAACCCTTCCCCATGCCTAAACCTAACCAGTATTTCTCCGTCCGTCAGCACGTGTGTTGACATTCCCCAAATCAGTCAATTTTACCATTTGCTCGTTCGACCCCTTCCGAAAGTCGGAGAAGCTCAAGGATGGTACCGATCGAAGCGCATTACCCCATTTATTGGGGGTAGAGCCTACTTGCAAGTCTCTCCGACCTTCACCAAAGAAAGTTATTCAAGAATATCTCCTCAGATTTGGGGGAATTTCGTCGGTCGACCCCTTCCGAAGGTCGTACAAGCTCGGGGATGGTACCAATCGATCCGCAGGACCCAAATTAGTCCAGACGCAACCACTTTCCAAGTCCTTCCGACCTTCACAAAAAAAGTTATTCAAGAATATCTCCTCAGATTTTGGGGAATTTCGTCGGTCGACCCTTTCCGAAGGTCGTACAAGCTCGGGGATGGTACCAATCGATCCGCAGGACCCAAATTAGTCCAGATGCAACCACTTTCCATGTCTCTCCGACCTTCACAAAAAAAGTTATTCAAGAATATCTCCTTCTCCTATGTGCTTTTAGCCCTAACCCTAACCCTAACCGTGCTGTGTATGGGGCACAGGAGTTGCCCGGGGGGGCCAAGGAAGCAGTGCTTTGGATACATCATATCAGGCTCCACTTCCTTCAACATGACAGGTAAGAGTGCTGAGAGATGCCTAACCCTGACCTGATTCCATACACTAACCCTAACCAACCCTTCCCCATGCCTAAACCTAACCAGTATTTCTCCGTCCGTCAGCACGTGTGTTGACATTCCCCAAATCAGTCAATTTTACCATTTGCTCGTTCGACCCCTTCCGAAAGTCGGAGAAGCTCAAGGATGGTACCGATCGAAGTGCATTACCCCATTTAGTGGGGGTAGAGCCTACTTGCAAGTCTCTCCGATCTTCACCAAAGAAAGTTATTCAAGAATGTCTCCTCAGATTTGGGGGAATTTCGTCGGTCGACCCCTTCCGAAGGTCGTACAAGCTCGGGGATGGTTCCAATCGATCCGCAGGACCCAAATTAGTCCAGACACAACCACTTTCCAAGTCTCTCCGACCTTCACAAAAAAAGTTATTCAAGAATATCTCCTCAGATTTTGGGGAATTTCGTCGGTCGACCCCTTCCGAAGGTCGTACAAGCTCGGGGATGGTACCAATCGATCTGCAGGACCCAAATTAGTCCAGATGCAACCACTTTTCAAGTCTCTCCGACCTTCACAAAAAAAGTTATTCAAGAATATCTCCTCAGATTTTGGGGAATTTCGTCGGTCGACCCCTTTCGAAGGTCGTACAAGCTCGGGGATGGTAGCAATCGATCCGCAGGACCCAAATTAGTCCAGACACAACCACTTTCCATGTCTCTCCGACCTTCACAAAAAAAGTTATTCAAGAATATCTCCTTCTCCTATGTGCTTTTAGCCCTAACCCTAACCCTAACCCTAACCCTAACCGTGCTGTGTATGGGGCACAGGAGTTGCCCGGGGGGGCCAAGGAAGCAGTGCTTTCGATACATCATACCAGGCTCCACTTCCTTCAACATGACAGGTAAGAGTGCAGAGAGATGCCTAACCCTGACCTGATTCCATACACTAACCCTAACCAACCCTTCCCCATGCCTAAACCTAACCAGTATTTCTCCGTCCGTCAGCACGTGTGTTGACATTCCCCAAATCAGTCAATTTTACCATTTGCTCGTTCGACCCCTTCCGAAAGTCGGAGAAGCTCAAGGATGGTACCGATCGAATCGCATTACCCCATTTATTGGGGGTAGAGCCTACTTGCAAGTCTCTCCGACCTTCACCAAAGAAAGTTATTCAAGAATATCTCCTCAGATTTGGGGGAATTTCGTCGGTCGACCCCTTCCGAAGGTCGTACAAGCTCGGGGATGGTACCAATCGATCCGCAGGACCCAAATTAGTCCAGACGCAACCACTTTCCAAGTCCTTCCGACCTTCACAAAAAAAGTTATTCAAGAATATCTCCTCAGATTTTGGGGAATTTCGTCGGTCGACCCTTTCCGAAGGTCGTACAAGCTCGGGGATGGTACCAATCGATCCGCAGGACCCAAATTAGTCCAGATGCAACCACTTTCCATGTCTCTCCGACCTTCACAAAAAAAGTTATTCAAGAATATCTCCTTCTCCTATGTGCTTTTAGCCCTAACCCTAACCCTAACCGTGCTGTGTATGGGGCACAGGAGTTGCCCGGGGGGGCCAAGGAAGCAGTGCTTTGGATACATCATATCAGGCTCCACTTCCTTCAACATGACAGGTAAGAGTGCTGAGAGATGCCTAACCCTGACCTGATTCCATACACTAACCCTAACCAACCCTTCCCCATGCCTAAACCTAACCAGTATTTCTCCGTCCGTCAGCACGTGTGTTGACATTCCCCAAATCAGTCAATTTTACCATTTGCTCGTTCGACCCCTTCCGAAAGTCGGAGAAGCTCAAGGATGGTACCGATCGAATCGCATTACCCCATTTATTGGGGGTAGAGCCTACTTGCAAGTCTCTCCGATCTTCACCAAAGAAAGTTATTCAAGAATATCTCCTCAGATTTGGGGGAATTTTGTCGGTCGACCCCTTCCGAAGGTCGTACAAGCTCGGGGATGGTTCCAATCGATCCGCAGGACCCAAATTAGTCCAGACACAACCACTTTCCAAGTCTCTCCGACCTTCACAAAAAAAGTTATTCAAGAATATCTCCTCAGATTTTGGGGAATTTCGTCGGTCGACCCCTTCCGAAGGTCGTACAAGCTCGGGGATGGTACCAATCGATCAGCAGGACCCAAATTAGTCCAGACACAACCACTTTCCATGTCTCTCCGACCTTCACAAAAAAAGTTATTCAAGAATATCTCCTTCTCCTATGTGCTTTTAGCCCTAACCCTAACCCTAACCCTAACCGTGCTGTGTATGGGGCACAGGAGTTGCCCGGGGGGGCCAAGGAAGCAGTGCTTTGGATACATCATACCAGGCTCCACTTCCTTCAACATGACAGGTAAGAGTGCAGAGAGATGCCTAACCCTGACCTGAATCCATACACTAACCCTAACCAACCCTTCCCCATGCCTAAACCTAACCAGTATTTCTCCGTCCGTCAGCACGTGTGTTGACATTCCCCAAATCAGTCAATTTTACCATTTGCTCGTTCGACCCCTTCCAAAAGTCGAAGAAGCTCAAGGATGGTACCGATTGAAGCGCATTACCCCATTTAGTGGGGGTAGAGCCTACTTGCAAGTCTCTCCGACCTTCACCAAAGAAAGTTATTCAAGAATATCTCCTCAGATTTGGGGGAATTTCGTCGGTCGACCCCTTCCAAAGGTCGTACAAGCTCGGGGATGGTTCCAATCGATCCGCAGGACCCAAATTAGTCCAGACACAACCACTTTCCAAGTCTCTCCGACCTTCACAAAAAAAGTTATTCAAGAATATCTCCTCAGATTTTGGGGAATTTCGTCGGTCGACCCCTTCCGAAGGTCGTACAAGCTCGGGGATGGTACCAATCGATCCGCAGGACCCAAATTAGTTCAGATGCAACCACTTTTCAAGTCTCTCCGACCTTCACAAAAAAAGTTATTCAAGCCAATCTCCTCAGATTTTGGGGAATTTCGTCGGTCGACCCCTTCCGAAGGTCGTACAAGCTCGGGGATGGTACCAATCGATCTGCAGGACCCAAATTAGTCCAGACACAACCACTTTCCATGTCTCTCCGACCTTCACAAAAAAAGTTATTCAAGAATATCTCCTTCTCCTATGTGCTTTTAGCCCTAACCCTAACCCTAACCGTGCTGTGTATGGGGCACAGGAGTTGCCCGGGGGGGCCAAGGAAGCAGTGCTTTGGATACATCATACCAGGCTCCACTTCCTTCAACATGACAGGTAAGAGTGCAGAGAGATGCCTAACCCTGACCTGAATCCATACACTAACCCTAACCAACCCTTCCCCATGCCTAAACCTAACCAGTATTTCTCCGTCCGTCAGCACGTGTGTTGACATTCCCCAAATCAGTCAATTTTACCATTTGCTCGTTCGACCCCTTCCGAAAGTCGGAGAAGCTCAAGGATGGTACCGATCGAAGCGCATTACCCCATTTATTGGGGACAGAGCCTACTTGCAAGTCTCTCCGACCTTCACCAAAGAAAGTTATTCAAGAATATCTCCTCAGATTTGGGGGAATTTCGTCGGTCGACCCCTTCCGAAGGTCGTACAAGCTCGGGGATGGTACCAATCGATCCGCAGGACCCAAATTAGTCCAGACGCAACCACTTTCCAAGTCCTTCCGACCTTCACAAAAAAAGTTATTCAAGAATATCTCCTCAGATTTTGGGGAATTTCGTCGGTCGACCCTTTCCGAAGGTCGTACAAGCTCGGGGATGGTACCAATCGATCTGCAGGACCCAAATTAGTCCAGACGCAACCACTTTCCATGTCTCTCCGACCTTCACAAAAAAAGTTATTCAAGAATATCTCCTTCTCCTATGTGCTTTTAGCCCTAACCCTAACCCGAACCCTAACCGTGCGGTGTATGGGGCACAGGAGTTGCCCGGGGGGGCCAAGGAAGCAGTGCTTTGGATACATCATACCAGGGTCCACTTCCTTCAACATGACAGGTAAGAGTGCTGAGAGATGCCTAACCCTGACCTGAATCCATACACTAACCCTAACCAACCCTTCCCCATGCCTAAACCTAACCAGTATTTCTCCGTCCGTCAGCACGTCTGTTGACATTCCCCAAATCAGTCAATTTTACCATTTGCTCGTTCGACCCCTTCCGAAAGTCGGAGAAGCTCAAGGATTGTACCGATCGAAGCGCATTACCCCATTTAGTGGGGGTAGAGCCTACTTGCAAGTCTCTCCGACCTTCACCAAAGAAAGTTATTCAAGAATATCTCCTCAGATTTGGGGGAATTTCGTCGGTCGACCCCTTCCGAAGGTCGTACAAGTTCGGGGATGGTTCCAATCGATCCGCAGGAACCAAATTAGTCAAGACGCAACCACTTTCCAAGTCTCTCCGACCTTCACAAAAAAAGTTATTCAAGAATATCTCCTCAGATTTGGGGGAATTTCGTCGGTCGACCCCTTCCGAAGGTCGTACAAGCTCGGGGATGGTACCAATCGATCCGCAGGACCCAAATTAGTCCAGATGCAACCACTTTTCAAGTCTCTCCGACCTTCACAAAAAAAGTTATTCAAGAATATCTCCTCAGATTTTGGGGAATTTCGTCGGTCGACACCTTCCGAAGGTTGTACAAGCTCGGGGATGGTACCAATCGATCCGCAGGACCCAAATTAGTCCAGACGCAACCACTTTCCAAGTCTCTCCGACCTTCACAAAAAAAGTTATTCAAGAATATCTCCTTCTCCTATGTGCTTTTAGCTCTAACCCCTAACCCTAACCGTGCTGTGTATGGGGCACAGGAGTTGCCCGGGGGGTCCAAGGAAGCAGTGCTTTGGATACATCATACCAGGCTCCACTTCCTTCAACATGACAGGTAAGAGTGCAGAGAGATGCCTAACCCTGACCTGAATCCATACACTAACCCTAACCAACCCTTCCCCATGCCTAAACCTAACCAGTATTTCTCCGTCCGTCAGCACGTGTGTTGACATTCCCCAAATCAGTCAATTTTACCATTTGCTCGTTCGACCCCTTCCGAAAGTCGGAGAAGCTCAAGGATGGTACCAACCGAAGCGCATTACCCCATTTAGTGGGGGTAGAGCCTACTTGCAAGTCTCTCCGACCTTCACCAAAGAAAGTTATTCAAGAATATCTCCTCAGATTTTGGGGAATTTCGTCGGTCGACCCCTTCCGAAGGTCGTACAAGCTCGGGGATGGTACCAATCGATCCGCAGGACCCAAATTAGTCCAGACGCAACCACTTTCCAAGTCTCTCCGACCTTCACAAAAAAAGTTATTCAAGAATATCTCCTCAGATTTGGGGGAATTTCGTCGGTCGACCCCTTTCGAAGGTCGTACAAGCTCGGGGATGCTACCAATCGATCCGCAGGACCCAAATTAGTCCAGACGCAACCACTTTCCAAGTGTCTCCGACCTTCACAAAAAAAGTTATTCAAGAATATCTCCTCAGATTTTGGGGAATTTCGTCGGTCGACCCCTTCCGAAGGTTGTACAAGCTCGGGGATGGTACCAATCGATCTGCAGGACCCAAATTAGTCCAGACGCAACCACTTTCCAAGTCTCTCCGACCTTCACAAAAAAAGTTATTCAAGAATATCTCCTCAGATTTTGAGGAATTTCGTCGGTCGACCCCTTTCGAAGGTCGTACAAGCTCGGGGATGGTACCAATCGATCTGCCTAAAACCTAACCACTTAACCCGATGCCAAGATCTAAAAAACTTAAAACCTAACACCTAACCTTAACACTTAACCCTAAACCTTAAAACCCGATACCTAAAACCTAAAAACAAACTCTAAAAATTCTTAAAAAAAACAAAAACAAGAATCTGTTGTAAAATTATCTTAGAAATAGATTATTATAAACTTAGCGGGACACACCCCGGGGTTTGATCAACCTTGGCTGGGCCTTCCTCGGGAGAGGGTGTCTGGTGGTAATGGCCGAAACACCCAATGATCCTGAGGTGCACTACTGATGATGTGTCACCTTTTTATATAGGACTAGAAAAAACAAATTAGCCATAAAAAATAGTCCAAATTATTTTTGCAAAAACAAACAAACAATAAACAAATATACTAAAATACAATCCTTAGACTTCAATTTAGGACAAAACAAAAACAGAAAAAACCAAGGCATGCCAAATAAATAATTACTTTTATTCAAAAAACCACCTAAAACTTACAAAAAACCTAAAAATTAAAAATTAAAAATACATAAGGAACAATATTCAAACTACTGTTTAAACCAATTCGAAAAAAAGGGGATATGTGAGAATGGAGAGTGTTAATGACGAGCGTCGGCCAGTGCATTGCCTTTGGCTCCCTATTCCAAACTGCCCAGTCGTTGGATGAAGCAGGGGGGGTCATCGAGATATCTTTTCAAAACCTAACCCTAACCCTAACCCTAACCCTAAAATCTAAACCCTAGCTACTTAAACCTAACCAAACAAATTCTACACCTAAAACCTAATCAGATAAATCCTAAAACTAAAAACTTAACCAGTTTTACCCTATGCCTAGACCTGATCCTAATCCTAACCCTAACCTTTCAGAACTCTACACCTAAACCTAACCACTTAAAATCCCAAACCTAACCCTAACCATTTAAAAACCTAGGCCTAGACATGACGTTAATCCTAACCCTAACCATTTGTTCCCTATGCCTAAACTTAACCACTTAACCCTATGCCTAGACCTGATCCTAAATCCTAACCCTAACCATTCAGAACTCTACACCTAAACCTAACCACTTAAAATCCTAAACCTAACCCTAACCATTTAAAACCTAGGCCTAGACATGACCTTAATCCTAAACCTAACCATTTATTCTCCTATGCCTAAACCTAACCACTTAGCCCGATGCGGAGATCTAAAAAACTTAAAACCTAACACCCAACCTTAACACTTAACCCTAAACCTTAAAACCCGATACATAAAACCTAAAAACAAACTCTAAAAATTCTTAAAAAAACAAAACCAAGAATCTGTTGTAAAATTATCTTAGAATTAGATTATTATAAACTTAGCGGGACACACCCCGGGGTTTGATCAACCTTGGCTGGGCCTTCCTCAGGAGAGGGTTTCTGGTGGTAATGGCCGAAACACCCAATGATCCTGAGGTGCACTACTGATGATGTGTCACCTTTTTATATAGGACTAGAAAAACAAATTAGCCATACAAAATAGTCCAAATTATTTTTGCAAAAACAAACAAACAAAAAAAACAAATATACTACAATACAATCCTTAGACTTCAATTTAGGACAAAACAAAACAGAAAAAACCAAGGCATGCCAAATAAATAATTACTTTTATTCAAAAAACCACCCAAAACTTACAAAAAACCTAAAAATTTAAAATTAAAAATACACAAGGAACAATATTCAAACTACTGTTTAAACCAATTCGAAAAAAAGGGGATATGTGAGATTGGAGAGTATTAATGACGAGCGTCGGCCAGTGCATTGCCTTTGGCTCCCTATTCCAAACTGCCCAGTCGTTGGATGAAGCAGGGGGGGTCATCGAGATATCTTTTCAAAACCTAACCCTAACCCTATGCTTAGACCTGATCCTAAATCCTAACCCTAACCATTCAGAACTCTACACCTAAACCTAACCACTTAAAATCCTAAACCTAACCCTAACCATTTAAATCCTAGGCCTAGACATGACCTTAATCCTAAACCTAACCATTTCTTCTCCTATGCCTAAACCTAAACCACTTAGCCCGATGCCTAGATCTAAAAAACTTAAAACCTAACACCCAACCTTAAAACTTAACCCTAAACCTTAAAACCCGATACCTAAAACCTAAAAACAAACTCTAAAAATTCTTAAAAAACAAAACCAAGAATCTGTTGTAAAATTATCTTAGAATTACATTATTATAAACTTAGCGGGACACACCCCGGGGTTTGATCAACCTTGGCTGGGCCTTCCTCGGGAGAGGGTGTCTGGTGGTAATGGCCGAAACACCCAATGATCCTGAGGTGCACTACTGATGATGTGTCACCTTTTTATATAGGACTAGAAAAACAAATTAGCCATAAAAAATAGTCCAATTTATTTTTGCAAAAAAAACAAATATACTAACATACAATCCTTAGACTTCAATTAAGGACAAAACAAAAACAGAAAAAACCAAGGCATGCCAAATAAACAACTACTTTTATCCGAAAAAAACACCTAAACTTACAAAAAACTAAATTCAAACTACTGTTTAAACCAATTTGAAAATAAAGGGGATATGTGAGAATGGAGAGTATCGATGACGTGCGTGGGCCAGTGCATTGCCTTTGACTCCCTAGTCCAAACTGCCCAGTCGTCGGACGAAGCGGGGGGAGTCATCGAGATAACTCTTATAAACCTAACCCTAACCCGGCAGTGGGGAGAGGGAGAGGGGGCGCGCTAATAAAACCTATTAATGACTCGGCTCTGTAACTCCGCTGTTGAATGGAATCTCAACGTAATTTGCTGTAAGTTGTTTCATAAATTTTTTAATTAAAAGGTGCGTGTGGAACAGATATTGTTTGCGAGCAAAACAAAGCTGTTGGTTTTAATGTAAATGATGAATTGGATCAATAATCTGCTTCAGTTCACCACCTCACGTCTGCGTAATGTTCGGTCGGAGCGAACCAGCGCGTGTCCGCGGCTCTGGAGAGCGACGCTCAGAGACAGAGGAAGACGGAGCGGGTCTAACAGCCGAGTGTTGGTGTCTGCTGCCTCTGCTTCAGAGGAGAGGAGCGGAAAGAGGATTGATATCAACACACTGAGGTCACAACACTTCATGTCGGACATGGTGACACATGCTGAGAGACTGACGCGGGGAGCACAGAGAAAAAAGACTATAATGATTGCATTTGAAAGAAAGGTGTCTCCACAGGAGGTCGACTTCGGATTCAGGAAACATAGAATTCGGGAGTTCGTACCACACCGGGCTGGAACATCACCAACAGATGTTACGACACGTTACACAGATCCGTTCTGACCGGCAGTCTGACTGGCAGCAGTGCGCGTCCCGCCGGGTTCACGCCCGCTCTTATGTAACTCAGTGGCGCTGTTCACTTCGGCTGTGATCGCGCTCAGCACCTATGCTTTCCGCGTCAGGTCTTTTCTTTTCGGGTTGTCGCCAGATGCGGAAGCGTCGCGTAACTCTGTGACGCACAGCAGCCGGGCTGTTCACATGAGACTTTGCATTGCTCCGCGCCAGTCAGCCCGTGATTCTGCTTTCTCCGCGGGTTGTATATGCTCCGTTCAATGTAGGGGTTCGGGGTATAATGGTCTTCATAGCACCCCCCCCCCTCTTTCTCTGTCTGTCTGCTTGTGTGCTTGTAGTGGGGGGGCGGAGGACACATTTAATCATGTGAGGGGGAAAACTCGGGGAAATTGAAACTCCAGAAGAACAGCAGGGAACGCTAAAATACGGGACACATATTTGATAATTTATTTATAATATGTCATTGTTATCGTTTAAATTAATTTCCCAGTGCGTTTCCCCGAGCGATGCGCAGAAACCATCGGTGCAGAGCGCGATGCGCAGCCCCGAGCGAACCTGGTCGCCTCCTTTCCGCTCCCATGTTACTCAGATCAGATGTGATGTTCACATCGTCACGATGCGCCGCCTGTTGCAGAGGGTTCCAACACAGTTGAACAGTTTACTTTCGATATTGGTCGGTCCACCGCTGAATGGTGCGAGTCACCGGTCTGTCACGTTTGAGTTTCTGCCTCTAGGAAGGTCGGCAAAACTGAAGTGATCTGATTTGCCGAATGTGAGTCGAGGGAGGGCCTCATACAAATCCCGGCTAGTGTAAATCTCGATCATGACACGCCCCCTCTACTATAGTATAAAGGCTGTACTCTGCAGTCTGTCAGTGCAGGATATCAGCTCCTGTGGGAACACGCGAGCTAAGCGATGATGGAAGCGACACTGATGGGATCGGTCCCAGAATGTCCCCGTGGTTAACTCTTTAGCTTCAGGGGAGGGGGTCTCCATTCAGCGCCAGGGTCGGACAACAAACTCGGGGAAGAGCAAGGGAGGAGGTGTCTGCTGCATGGAGAACAATGTGTGGCGCTCAGATGTGGAGATTATTTCTTTGGGATGTTGTCCGGACCTGGAGCAGCTCGTGATCAGATGCCGACCTTATTTCATCCCGAGGGAGTTTACATCTGTTGTAATAACAGCGGTGCACATTCCGCCACATGCCGACATCAGACCCTGGACGAGCTGCATGCAGTTATCGACAGGACCGAGACATCCCGGCCCGAGGCTGCGTGTGTGGTGGCCGGTGATTTTAACAACGCCAAGATGAGGAAAGTCCTGCAGAGATACCATCAGCTCATCAGCTGTCCTACGCGGGATGCGAACACACTCGACCATGTCCACACTCCCTTCGGGGATGCGTATAAGGGTTGCTATGAAGACCATCATCACCATTGAACGGCGCAAACAACATCCAGCGGAGAAAGCAGAATCACTGGCTGACCGGCGCGGAGAATTGCGTTTGGTGTGAACACAGCGATCATTGCTGCCGGTCAGAACTGTTCCTTGTAAAGTGTCTTGAGATCTGTTGTTGATGTCCCAGCCCGGTTTGGGGAGTGGGTATCATTTGAGTTGAACCCATGTTTTCTCCTGTTTCTGGATGAGGAGTGAGTTTAGGAACATGTCTTTTGGTTCCTTTCACTTCAGTATAGATAAGTTCAGGTTGCTCCCTTCAGGTGGTTTGTGTTTGCTGTTTTGCTGTTCGCCCCCCTGAAGCTAAAGAGTTAACCACGGGGACATTCTGGGACCGATCCCATCAGTGTCACTTCCATCATCACTTTGCTCGCGTGTTCCCAAAGGAGCTGATGTCCTGCGCGGATGCAACTTCCGTCCGTCCGCTCGCTTTATTCTATCCGTAGACCGGCGGCGAGGACATCGCTTAAATCCCACAGCGCGAGTGTGACGCGGACTGTTACAGTGTAACTTCCGCACTGTAAACAATTGTCATGTGATTTAATTGTCTGTTTATTATTGTTTTAAATTAAATTCAACATAATCTCAAATACTGTACAATGTAATTCAATGTAATAGCAGCATGATGACAGTCAGTTCCTGAAAATTAAAATCCTCTTTAACAAAACCTTGCTTCCCTGTGTTGATGTGATATTGTGAACAACGTATACTGAATGATTACAGTTAATGAAATGCAGCAACTGAAATACTTGCTGATTTTCTTGATAGAAACAAAGTTGTCTATTACAGATGTAGATTTCGGAACATGACAGTTATCAGTCTGATCATTACATGTGATAAAAAATGCAATCACACAGCACATTTTACCATGTCCGACATGAAGTGTTGTGATCTCAGTGTGTTGATATCAATCCTCTTTCCGCTCCTCTCCTCTGAAGCAGAAGCAGCAGACACCAACACTCGGCTGTTAGACCCGCTCCGTCTTCCTCTGTCTCTGAGCGTCGCTCTCCAGAGCCGCGGACACGCACTGGTTCGCTCCGACCGAACATTACGCAGAACCAATGCGGATTGAACTGTTTACTTTTTAGAGGCGTCTCTCCAGACACGCCCCCTTTGTGCATCCGACTCTCCAGACACACACCCCTGCGATCTGATTTGCCCAATGTGAGTCGAGGGAGGGCCTTATACAAATCCCGAACATTACGAGTATAAATGGTTGCACTCTGCAGTTTTATCTGCACAGGACATCAGCTCCAGATCAGTGAAAATCTTAGCGAGAGAACAGGACCTGCAGCCGGCTCTGCTGCGGACAAAACTCTGGAAAATGGACAAGACTCTGCACTGTAAAAAGCCCAACTTCAAAATCATTGGTCTAACTTATTTTTAAAAGTTGAGTGGGCAAATTTTTTTTTTTAATGTTGAGCAAACCCAAAGTTTCAAGTTTACAAATAAGTAGTGCAGTCAACTGAACATTTTAAGTTGAGGAAACTTCAAATATTGCTTAGCCAGCTCCGGGATGCAAATATAAGTTCAGATTGAATGATATGAATGCATTTACATATGGAATATATCTACTTAGATATGTATATATAAACACACACACACAAACAAACATATATACAAATGTGAACATATATATTTATGTATTATTATTATACACATTTACACACACATATAATATATATATAGCCTATATATATATATATAGCATGTTCAGATTTCTTTTTACCCCTTACTTTGTATTCACCTTCTGCTGTCTTGGAGTTTTAATTTTACCACTTTTACCAACCACATTATTAAATGCCCCCCTCTGCCCATCCACTGCAGCCACACAAGCAGTGATAAAGATAAAAAGAGAGAGTGGGGCTACGTATTCTCCACACAGGCTTGAGTGGAGAATACGTAATTTACCCTCGACAGCCGACATTTGACGGAGCAAACAGCTGAGAACTTCTTCAACATGGATGACATTAAATTAATAATTGAAGTGGAGAAGTACAGTGAAAAAAAAGACGAATGTTGGGACAATGTTGGTTAATGTTGGAGCAAGCGCTGCACGGCGCTTCAGCGTGGCTTCCGCGTCCGGAAGGCGACGTCATGACGTAGTCAGCGTCACTGCGCACTCGTGTTTTGAGACGCCAGCGCTCTCAGGTAGAGTGGGCTTGTCCGGACATGTTGGGGTGTAGTTGATCAGATGCACGTCCTTCTATCGCAAGTTCCGCCGCCCGATATCCCCCGACGGCAAGTTCCGCCGCCCGATATCCCCCGACCGCAAGTTTTGTCGACTGATGTCCTCCGACCGCATGTCCTACGGCTACGTGTCCTCCTCACTTTCTTCCAGCACTAACTAGGTAAGACTCCCGCCGCTATTTCACTGGTTATTCTGCGACCCGTTGTCTTTCGAATGCAAAGATTCACAACGTTTACAAAACTACATGTGTAAGCTATCCATATAATCTACCTGTTAGCTACCCGTGAAAGCCACGTGTTTGCTAACTTTCAGTTACATGTGAAAGCCACGTGTTTGCTTACTTTAAGTTATCTGTAGACCAACCCCACCCAAACCACCATGCTACGTTTATAAATTACCAACGTGTTAAGTTGGGTTATCAATAAAATAATGGTAAATTTTGATGATCTTCTCCTTGTGTATACTGGGGTATGTGTCGTCTGTTGGTGTCTTTTCTGTTTGAATCTTAGCATAACGGTGAATTTAACAATTAAGCTTTCATACAGAGCTCGTTCACGTGTTATTTATTTCAAAATAATTACTTCTTATTTCATACATTTCCCACAAATATGGGGAAATGTAACTCAAATAGCCCTACATAGTTCTGTGTTTAATTTATTTCAAAGTACACCTACACTTGCCTCTGTATTATTCTTCTCTTCATAAGAGTTTGGTGTTTTCCTTTGTAACAGGTAAAAATAGCTATAAAAAGTCAACAGTTCTTTATTGTTCTATAATTTCATAAATGCAACAAAACAGTGTAGTATAGTATAACTTTATAAGCTTTCTTATCAAATATGTTTCTCAGCTCCAGACTAATTTTATTTGGGCGAAGAGGGGTCAAAATGGTTATTTTGATGTAAAGGTTGCCTACCTCTGCCTCAGCCAAATTGAGTTTGTTCATTTGGGTGGTGTTAAACTCATAAACTAAATGTGTTTTCCTTGTTTCACAGGATTTGGATGCAGTGTAAGGAGTGCAAGTTCTCGCACCCTAATCAGGATATTCTCCTCAAGCATTACCGACTTTGCCACTACCGGGGACGCTTTGGCCACTGCCGTGCCTGTACACTGACTGCTGCTGCACTTTCAAAACAAGCGGTGGGTTAAAATGCCACCTTTCAAGAGTACACACAAAGTCCAGAAAAACTGAAGTAGAAGTCACCTTTTTTTGTCAATTGTGTGACTTTAAAGACATCTGTGCCCCAAAGAAATACATAGCCAATCTAAGGACTCATTTGAGGCAGCATGTGACTGTTTATTGTTGTTTACTGTTTACTGTTGGTAAGATTTTTTTTTTATATAATGTGTAATGTCCTAAATGCTCTACCAATTCCACCATTCTGCTCAGCTTCCGGATGTAGCAAACCCTTTTAGTTTATAACTGTACAATGTGGGCACCTTCTGTAATTGGAGTCTGTATTAACACTAATACTGTTATTTCTCCTCTCTTAGATATATGCTGAGTTTTTTTGAATCACTCAAGTGGATCTAAAGAAGACATTCTTCACATCTTTGGATGCACACGCCTCAAACCTGATAAAGCTTTACAGAACACATAGCGGGACACTAGGAAAGGACTTAAAGGCCCTCCTTGACAACCTTGATGAACAGGTAATGCAAGTAGGAGATAAATTAAGGTTTTCTGAGAGTGCATTTTCACATTGCAAACAGACATTAACATAAATTGTGAATAGGTGTGGTGTGATTTTATTTTCAGGCCATGGTATATTTTTTTTAACTTTATTTGTGTCTTTCAGACAACCGATGTGCTTGCACAAAGGAAGGCCACAGCTCTCCGAGGTCTACCTCTCTATTTGAGGGAGAATCCAGGCAACGTCCTGAAGACATGTCTGGTAAGAATACTTCGGTTTATACCATTGAAGTTTTTTTCTTCCATTTTTTTAATAGCTGGGCCAAGGGGCCAGTACATCTCTGATAGGGAGCAAATGCATTCATTTGATAGGAATATGCAATAAAACAACTTATTTATATTCCCTTTAATGTAATATAAGTAGTTATCCCTAATTAAGGCTGAAATCTTTAACAATAAAAGTAAAAACACATTATCAAGAGGTAATCTATGAGGGTTGACCTAAAAAGAATCCTTAAATCAGTAAATTTTGCTGCAAGTCTTCGTGTTTGGATTGTGGCCGATTTTATATGCACTGTCAGGGTGAGATATTGTCTCATAACTCATAAAGGTGCATGTCACTTTACTCATGGGCAGGGGCATATAATTTATTTATAAATGTGGTGATGAAAACATTAAAAATTTAAGTAATGTCTGTTTGTTTTCTCTAGGATACAGACTCGGAGGAAACGTCCGTTGCAGGTGTTCAACTTGGCATAGTCACCGTTGTTGAAGATGATGTTGGGAGAGCTCACTCAATGCCCAGAACAATCAACATTGCCCTTGTCATCGAGGAAAAGGTCGTTGTGGATGACATCTCTGACATCAGTACAGCCATTGTCCTTCTCTTTGGATGCATCTACAACCTCAACCTGGACTACCCCAAAGGGTTGAGGTACACTTTTGAGGCCCTTCAAAAGATTTTTATGAACCTTGGCACAGAGTGTTCTGCCCGAGTTCAGGCTCTGAAAAACAACTTGTTAAAGTAGTCCGATACAATGACACATAGACATGTGTTCAATGCACATATTTGCACACATTGACATGTCACTTTCTTCATCAAAACATGTTTTTTAAGTTCAGTGATGACTACACAAGTTTGTGTAGTTTTTGTATTTCTTTATATTCGATTGTTTTGTAAACCTCTGCACAGAGTGCTCTGCCTGTGTTCAGGCGCTGAAAAAAAACTTGTTAAAGAAGCCTGCCACCATGAACACTTGCGCACATAGACATGTCACTTTATTCCTCAAAATATGTTTTTAAGTTCAGTAGTAGCTACACAAATCCCATGTTCCCATTTGAAGTTAGTGTTTACTAACTGCTGGATTTGTTTATCTCTGAAACTAAACACGTTTGTGTCTTGTTACACGTTTTTATGGATGCACTTTCTATAGACATGTCACTTTATTCCTCAAAATATGTTTTTAAGTTCAGTAGTAGCTACACAAGTTTGTGTAGTGTTGCTACGAATCCCATGTTCCCATTGGAAGTTAGTGTTTACTAAGTGCTGGATTTGGTTATCTCTGAAACTGAACACGTTTGTGTCTTGTTACATGTTTTTTTTATGGATGTACTTTCTTCACTGCTGGGTTTGGCCAGTGGTTTCCTCAAGTATCTGACTAACACATGTTTTGTGATTCATAGTGTCAATCATACTGTTTTCTATGTTATAGCTAAAGTATTGAGAGCTGGTTCTGCACTTTGTTATGTGTTTACATATTCTATCTTTGAAAATAATTGTATAATGTTACCAAGTTCACTTAAGCATCCCTGCTGCTGCAATTTCAATTTTGCCTTTTTTGTAGTTATTGGATGTATATAATGTTAACCCCTGTGTTCTTAATAAACAGATTCTTTATAGAATTTTGCTGTTATTATTGAATTTCCACAACAGTATGAATAGAGTAAACTTGAGTTAGCTCAACTGATGGGCAGCAAAGTTGAGTTAACTAAGCATTTCAAGTTTAAGTTTAAGTTCTCTCGACTGAAACTATCCAGTTCTGTTGATGTATGTTTTCAAATCATTAGCATGCATATAATCTAGTATTCCTAACTTGTAGATTTGAGTAGCTCTGAATGGAGATGTTAAGTTAGTCTAACAGAACATCACTATTCAGAGCTACTCTATATAACATTTTGAGTGAACTTAATTATTTAAGTTGACACAACTCACAAGCCCTTAAGTTAGGTCAACTCAAAAAAGCGTTGCAGCTGGTTGCTTTGCTTTTTTAAGTTGAGTCAACTTTTCTATTTTTACAGTGTGTTCACTTTACTGCTCATTGCCCGACTTGTGTCTGGTGGGTTTATTAATCCATGTTCACACTGACACCACATCTGTCCTGAGAGGCATCAGCTCTGTGTGATGTGAACAGGACTAAATGTGTTCTGTGTTTTCTCAGGTGGATCTCATCCCACATGTTCGAGTCTGTCAGTAACGGTGGAAGAAGGTGAAGACGTGAGTCTTTGGTGTGGACTTGTTGTTCCCTCGGTCAACTTGAGGAATTACACGGTGGAAGTAACAAGAACTGACCCCAGGCAGTTCGTCCTCCTGTATCGAGACAGAAGAGTCCTCCTTGATGTCCAGATGGAGCAGTACAGACACAGAACCACACTGGACCTCAGAGGCCTGATCAGTGGAAACGTCTCAGTGCAGATCTCCTCTGTGAAGATGTCTGACAGAGGAGATTACACATGTTTGATCCCCAGACTGAAACCCAGGTGCATCATCACCCTGCATGTTGGTAAGGATCCTGAACTCATGCCTGTACGGCACAGTGGACAAACGGCAGATTGTGAGTGAACGTGTGATGTGAGAAAGTGCTCAACCTGTTTGTATCTCATGTGAAACAGTGGAACAGAGGAACCACGTCAGTGCTGCGCCTCGTCTGGAGAACAACTCTACTTCCAACCAGCCGGGGAAAGGTATCTGACTTATTATCCACTAGAAAACTGGAGTCGTGCCTTTTATTCACTTTCCACTTCATCCTCTGTTCTTCTGTGTTTGAGTCCAGAGCAGTAAACCACAGAGGAACTTGCAGAATGAGTCACTGTCATGTTGGTGAAAAGAAGATTCATCTCCTCTCTGTTTGCCTTCACTCCTGCAGGTGCTGTTGCAGCCATTGTTGTTGCTGTGGTCCTCTGTGTTCTTCTTCCTCTTGGTGCTCTCCTGTTGGTGGACTTCATCAGACTGAGAAGTGGAAGAAACAGTAAGTGACCATTTCTGCTCTGTAGCATTTCACTTTCAGTGCATTTACTCCAGTTTAGATGGAGCTTTTAACAAGTGTCTCAAAACCACTTTCAGGTCTCACAGGGAATTGTGTGACGAGATGCAGAGGACAACAGGACCAAGATCCCTTCACTGGTTACCATGTTGCAACCGGATCGGGTCCAGTCTACATCCAGGACCTAGTCCAACCGGATGAAAGGAGAGGGACAGGCCCCTGTGAGCTGCGAGCAGAGACGTCCCCTCACTTGGAGCATTACAGAGAGATTATCTAAGTGAATGAAGTTGATGATGAAATGAAACGACTTCTATAACAAATGTTCACTGCTGTTAACACTTTAAAAGTTTGTATTAGATATACGTGATGAAGTGTCTGCTTAACCTCTGATATTAAAATGTTGAAGCCACAGTTCATGTGATTGAACCGTTTATTTGTTTATCACAAGTACTGAGGACATTGTACATGGACCTTTTCCTTATAAATCAAACAGGACACTTTGGTGGATTAAGGTTTTCAGTCATCAAATGTTGTCTTTCTGACCCTGAAATCGAGGTGTTTGTTAGTGAGGTGGAGGTGGAGAACCATATGGGACAGCAGTGATGTCAGTAATAAAGAAAATACACTGGTCCTCTGCCGCTGCTGTGGATAACAGAATGTGTGAGATCAGAAATCGCTGAACCCTCGCTTCCTCCTCGTCCGCAGTCACACATCGAGCAGAACCCCGCACCAGTGTCACGGCAGTATTTATTTATTTAGAGCATCGGATCGATTCCCTCACATCAGTGGATCCTCACCTCCTCTGGGATATAATTTGGAAAGTTTCTTCATTTCATGAAAGTAATCTCCTGTGCGCTCTGTGCACTGTGCGCCTGATGGCACAGTCCCGTTCACTGCAGGGATTCGATGATACACGCACAGTGTTATAAGATATAATTAATAAAACCTATTAATGACTCGGCTCTGTAACTCCGCTGTTAAATGGAATCTGAACGTAATTTGCTGCAAGTTGTTTCATATATTTTTATATAAAAAGGTGCGTGTGGAACAGATATTGTTTGCGAGAAAAACTAAGCTGTTGGTTTTAATGTAAATTATTAATTGGATCAATAATCTGCTTCAGTTCATCACCTCACGTCTGCGTAATGTTTGGTCGGAGCGAACCAGCGCGTGTCCGCGGCTCTGGAGAGCGACGCTCAGAGACAGAGGAAGACGGAGCGGGTCTAACAGCCGAGTGTTGGTGTCTGCTGCTTCTGCTTCAGAGGAGAGGAGCGGAAAGAGGATTGATATCAACACACTGAGGTCAAAACACTTCATGTCGGACATAGTGACACGTGCTGAGAGACTGACGCGGGGAGCACAGAGAAAAGAGACTATAATGATTGCATTTGAAAGAAAGGTGTCCCCACAGGAGGTCGACTTTTGATTCAGGAAACATAGAATTCGGGAGTTCGTACCACACCGGGCTGGAACATCACCAACAGATGTTACGACACGTTACACGGATCCGTTCTGACCGGCAGTCTGACTGGCAGCAGTGCGCGTCCCGCCGGGTTCACGCCCGCTCTCATGTAACTCAGTGGCGCTGTTCATTTCGGATGTGATCGCGCTCAGCACCTATGCTTTCCGCGTCAGGTCTTTTCTCTTCGGGTTGTCGCCAGATGCGGAAGCGTCGCATAACTCTGTGACGCACAGCAGCCGGGCTGTTCACATGAGACTTTGCATTGCTCCGCGCCCGTCAGCCCGTGATTCTGCTTTCTCCGCGGGTTGTATGCTCCGTTCAATGTAGGGGTTCGGGGTAAATGATGATGGTCTTCATAGCACCCCCCCCCCCTCTCTTTCTCTGTCTGTCTGCTTGTGTGCTTGTAGTGGGGGGGCGGAGGACACATTTAATCATGTGAGGGGGAAAACTCGGGGAAATTGAAACTCCAGAAGAACAGCAGGGAACGCTGAAATACGGGACACATATTTGATAATTTATTTATAATATGTCATTGATATCGTTTAAATTAATTTCCCAGTGCGTTTCCCCGAGCGATGCGCAGCCCCGAGCGAACCTGGTCGCCTCCTTTCCGCTCCCATGTTACTCAGATCAGATGTGACGTTCACATCGTCGCGATGCGCCGCCTGTCGCAGAGGGTTCCAACACAGTTGAACAGTTTACTTTTGATATTTGTCGGTCCACCGCTGAATGGTGCGAGTCACCGGTCTGTCACGTTTGAGTATCTGCCTCTAGGAAGGTGGGCAAAACTGAAGTGATCTGATTTGCCGAATGTGGGTCGAGGGAGGGCCTTATACAAATCCCGGTGATTGTAAATCCCAAACATTATGAGGATAAAAGGTTTCACTCGCTTCCTCCTCGTCCGCAGTATTTATTTATTTAGAGCATCGGATCGATTCCCTCACATCAGTGGATCCTCACCTCCTCTGGGATATTAATTGCAAAGTTTCTTCATTTCTTGGAAGTGAACTCCTGTGCGCTCTGTGCACTGTGCGCCTGATGGCACAGCCCCTGAAGCAGAAGCAACAGAGACCAACACTCGGCTGTTAGACCCGCTCCGTCTTCCTCTGTCTCTGAGCGTCGCTCTCCAGAGCCGCGGACACGCGCTGGTTCGCTCCGACCGAACATTACGCAGAACCAATGCGGTTTGAACAGTTTACTTTCGAGAGGCGTCTCTCCAGACACGCCCCTTTGTGCATCCGGCTCTCCAGACACGCCCCTTTGTGCATCGGCTCTCAGAATCGTTATCCAGCGATTGGATCCGGCGGCAATTAGCAAAATGGGAGGTGTAAATCCCGATCATGACACGCTCCCTCTACGACTATAAAGGCTGCACTCTGCAGTCTGTCAGTGCAGGACATCAGCTCCAGTGGGGACACGCGAGCAAAGCGATGATGGAAGCGACACTGATGGGATCGGTCCCAGAATGTCCCCGTGGTTAACTCTTTAGCTTCAGGGGAGACGAACAGCAAAACAGCAAACACAAACCACCTGAAGGGAGCAACCTGAACTGACCTAAACTGAAGTTAAAGGAACCAAAAGACATGTTCCTAACCTGACTCCTCATCCAGAAACAGAAGAAAACATGGGTTCAACTCAAATGATACCCACCCCCCAAACCGGGCTGGGACATCAACAACAGATCTCAAGACACTTTACAAGGAACAGTTCTGACTGGCAGTCTGACTTTTTGTAACGTGATGATTTTCACGGAGACTTGGATCGATCCCGGACTCCGCCATGGTTCCCGAGGGGGTCTCTCTTCAGCGCCAGGACCGGACAACAAACTCGGGGAAGAGCAAGGGAGGAGGTGTCTGCTGCATGGAGAACAATGTGTGGCGCTCAGATGTGGAGATTATTTCTTCGGGATGTTCTCCGGACCTGGAGCAGCTCGTGAACAGATGCCGACCTTATTTCATCCCGAGGGAGTTTACATCTGTCGTAATAACAGCGGTGCACATTCCGCCACATGCCGACATCAGGCCCTGGACGAGCTGCATGCAGTTATCCACAGGACCGAGACATCCCGGCCCGAGGCTGCGTGTATGGTGGCCGGTGATTTTAACAATGCCAAGATGAGGACTGCAGACATCAGCTGTCCTACGCGGGGTGCGAACACACTCGACCATGTTCTCACTCCCTTCGGGGATGCGTATAAGGGTTGCTATGAAGACCATCATCACCATTTGACGAAGCAAACAACATCCAGCGGAGGAAGCAGAATCACTGGCTGACCGGCGCGGAGAAATGCGCGTTTTGTGTGTACACAGCGATCATTGCTGCCGGTCAGAACTGTTCCTTGTAAAGTGTCTTAAGATCTGTTGTTGATGTCCCAGCCCGGTTTGGGGGGTGGGTATCATTTGAGTTGAACCCATGTTTTCTCCTGTTTCAGGATGAGGAGTGAGTTTAGGAACATGTCTTTTGGTTCCTTTCACTTCAGTATAGATAAGTTCAGGTTGCTCCCTTCAGGTGGTTTGTGTTTGCTGTTTTGCTGTTCGCCCCCCTGAAGCTAAAGAGTTAACCACGGAGACATTCTGGGACCGATCCCATCAGTGTCGCTTCCATCATCGCTTTGCTCGCATGTTCCCAAAGGAGCTGATGTCCTGCGCGGATGCAACTTCCGTCCGTCCGCTCGCTTTATTCTATCCGTAGACCGGCGGCGAGGACATCGCGTAAAACCCACAGCGCGAGTGTGACGCGGACTGTTACAGTGTAACTTCCGCACTGTAAACAATTGTCATGTGATTTACTTGTCTGTTTATTATTGTTTTAAATGAAATTCAACATAATCTCAAATACTGTACAATGTAATTTAATGTAATAGCAGCATGATGACAGTCAGTTCCTGAAAATTAAAATCCTCTTTAACAGAACCTTGCTTCCCTGTGTTGATGTGATATTGTGAACAACGTATACTGAATGATTACAGTTAATGAAATGCAGCAACTGAAATACTTGCTGATTTTCTTGATAGAAACAAAGTTGTCTATTACAGATGTAGATTTCAGAACATGACAGTTATCAGTCTGTTCATTACATGTGATAAAAAATGCAATCACACAGCACATGTCACCATGTCCGACATGAAGTGTTGTGACCTCAGTGTGTTGATATCAATCCTCTTTCCGCTCCTCTCCTCTGAAGCAGAAGCAGCAGACACCAACACTCGGCTGTTAGACCCGCTCCGTCTTCCTCTGTCTCTGAGCGTCGCTCTCCAGAGCCGCGGACACGCGCTGGTTCGCTCCGACTGAACATTACGCAGAACCAATGCGGATTGAACAGTTTACTTTCGAGAGGCGTCTCTCCAGACACGCCCCCTTTGTGCATCCGACTCTCCAGACACACACCCCTGCGATCTGATTTGCCCAATGTGAGTCGAGGGAGGGCCTTATACAAATCCCGAACATTACGAGTATAAATGGTTGCACTCTGCAGTTTTATCTGCACAGGACATCAGCTCCAGATCAGTGAAAATCTTAGCGTGAGAACAGGACCTGCAGCCGGCTCTGCTGCGGACAAAACTCTGGAAAATGGACAAGACTCTGTTCACTTTACTGCTCATTGCCCGACTTGTGTCTGGTGGGTTTATTAATCCATGTTCACACTGACACCACATCTGTCCTGAGAGGCATCAGCTCTATGTGATGTGAACAGGACTAAATGTGTTCTGTGTTTTCTCAGGTGGATCTCATCCCACATGTTCGAGTCTGTCAGTAACGGTGGAAGAAGGTGAAGACGTGAGTCTTTGGTGTGGACTTGTTGTTCCCTCGGTCAACTTGAGGAATTACACGGTGGAAGTTACAAGAACTGACCCCAGGCAGTTCGTCCTCCTGTATCGAGACAGAAGAGTCCTCCTTGATGTCCAGATGGAGCAGTACAGACACAGAACCACACTGGACCTCAGAGGCCTGATCAGTGGAAACGTCTCAGTGCAGATCTCCTCTGTGAAGATGTCTGACAGAGGAGATTACACATGTTTGATCCCCAGACTGAAACCCAGGTGCATCATCACCCTGCATGTTGGTAAGGATCCTGAACTCATGCCTGTACGGCACAGTGGACAAACGGCAGATTGTGAGTGAACGTGTGATGTGAGAAAGTGCTCAACCTGTTTGTATCTCATGTGAAACAGTGGAACAGAGGAACCACGTCAGTGCTGCGCCTCGTCTGGAGAACAACTCTACTTCCAACCAGCCGGGGAAAGGTATCTGACTTATTATCCACTAGAGAACTGGAGTCGTGCCTTTTATTCACTTTCCACTTCATCCTCTGTTCTTCTGTGTTTGAGTCCAGAGCAGTAAACCACAGAGGAACTTGCAGAATGAGTCACTGTCATGTTGGTGAAAAGAAGATTCATCTCCTCTCTGTTTGCCTTCACTCCTGCAGGTGCTGTTGCAGCCATTGTTGTTGCTGTGGTCCTCTGTGTTCTTCTTCCTCTTGGTGCTCTCCTGTTGGTGGACTTCATCAGACTGAGAAGTGGAAGAAACAGTAAGTGACCATTTCTGCTCTGTAGCATTTCACTTTCAGTGCATTTACTCCAGTTTAGATGGAGCTTTTAACAAGTGTCTCAAAACCACTTTCAGGTCTCACAGGGAATTGTGTGACGAGATGCAGAGGACAACAGGACCAAGATCCCTTCACTGGTTACCATGTTGCAACCGGATCGGGTCCAGTCTACATCCAGGACCTAGTCCAACCGGATGAAAGGAGAGGGACAGGCCCCTGTGAGCTGCGAGCAGAGACGTCCCCTCACTTGGAGCATTACAGAGAGATTATCTAAGTGAATGAAGTTGATGATGAAATGAAACGACTTCTATAACAAATGTTCACTGCTGTTAACACTTTAAAAGTTTGTATTAGATATACGTGATGAAGTGTCTGCTTAACCTCTGATATTAAAATGTTGAAGCCACAGTTCATGTGATTGAACCGTTTATTTGTTTATCACAAGTACTGAGGACATTGTACATGGACCTTTTCCTTATTAATCAAACAGGACACTTTGGTGGATTAAGGTTTTCAGTCATCAAATGTTATCTTTCTGACCCTTAAATCGAGGTGTTTGTTAGTGAGGTGGAGGTGGAGAACCATATGGGACAGCAGTGATGTCAGTAATAAAGAAAATACACTGGTCCTCTGCCGCTGCTGTGGATAACAGAATGTGTGAGATCAGAAATCGATGAACCCTCGCTTCCTCCTCGTCCGCAGTCACACATCGAGCAGAACCCCGCACCAGTGTCACGGCAGTATTTATTTATTTAGAGCATCGGATCGATTCCCTCACATCAGTGGATCCTCACCTACTCTGGGATATAATTTGGAAAGTTTCTTCATTTCATGAAAGTAATCTCCTGTGCGCTCTGTGCACTGTGCGCCTGATGGCACAGTCCCGTTCACTGCAGGGATTCGATGATACACGCACAGTGTTATAAGATATAATTAATAAAACCTATTAATGACTCGGCTCTGTAACTCCGCTGTTAAATGGAATCTGAACGTAATTTGCTGTAAGTTGTTTCATATATTTTTATATAAAAAGTTGCGTGTGGAACAGATATTGTTTGCGAGAAAAACTAAGCTGTTGGTTTTAATGTAAATGATGAATTGGATCAATAATCTGCTTCAGTTCATCACCTCACGTCTGCGTAATGTTCGGTCGGAGCGAACAAGCGCGTGTCCGCGGCTCTGGAGAGCGACGCTCAGAGACAGAGGAAGACGGAGCGGGTCTAACAGCCGAGTGTTGGTGTCTGCTGCTTCTGCTTCAGAGGAGAGGAGCGGAAAGAGGATTGATATCAACACACTGAGGTCAAAACACTTCATGTCGGACATGGTGACACGTGCTGAGAGTCTGACGCGGGGAGCACAGAGAAAAGAGACTATAATGATTGCATTTGAAAGAAAGGTGTCTCCACAGGAGGTCGACTTTTGATTCAGGAAACATAGAATTTGGGAGTTCGTACCACACCGGGCTGGAACATCACCAACAGATGTTACGACACGTTACACGGATCCGTTCTGACCGGCAGTCTGACTGGCAGCAGTGCGCGTCCCGCCGGGTTCACGCCCGCTCTCATGTAACTCAGTGGCGCTGTTCATTTCGGATGTGATCGCGCTCAGCACCTATGCTTTCCGCGTCAGGTCTTTTCTCTTCGGGTTGTCGCCAGATGCGGAAGCGTCGCATAACTCTGTGACGCACAGCAGCCGGGCTGTTCACATGAGACTTTGCATTGCTCCGCGCCCGTCAGCCCGTGATTCTGCTTTCTCCGCGGGTTGTATGCTCCGTTCAATGTAGGGGTTCGGGGTAAATGATGATGGTCTTCATAGCACCCCCCCCCCCTCTCTTTCTCTGTCTGTCTGCTTGTGTGCTTGTAGTGGGGGGGCGGAGGACACATTTAATCATGTGAGGGGGAAAACTCGGGGAAATTGAAACTCCAGAAGAACAGCAGGGAACGCTGAAATACGGGACACATATTTGATAATTTATTTATAATATGTCATTGATATCGTTTAAATTAATTTCCCAGTGCGTTTCCCCGAGCGATGCGCAGCCCCGAGCGAACCTGGTCGCCTCCTTTCCGCTCCCATGTTACTCAGATCAGATGTGACGTTCACATCGTCGCGATGCGCCGCCTGTCGCAGAGGGTTCCAACACAGTTGAACAGTTTACTTTTGATATTTGTCGGTCCACCGCTGAATGGTGCGAGTCACCGGTCTGTCACGTTTGAGTATCTGCCTCTAGGAAGGTGGGCAAAACTGAAGTGATCTGATTTGCCGAATGTGGGTCGAGGGAGGGCCTTATACAAATCCCAGTGATTGTAAATCCCAAACATTATGAGGATAAAAGGTTTCACTCGCTTCCTCCTCGTCCGCAGTATTTATTTATTTAGAGCATCGGATCGATTCCCTCACATCAGTGGATCCTCACCTCCTCTGGGATATTAATTGCAAAGTTTCTTCATTTCTTGGAAGTGAACTCCTGTGCGCTCTGTGCACTGTGCGCCTGATGGCACAGCCCCTGAAGCAGAAGCAACAGAGACCAACACTCGGCTGTTAGACCCGCTCCGTCTTCCTCTGTCTCTGAGCGTCGCTCTCCAGAGCCGCGGACACGCGCTGGTTCGCTCCGACCGAACATTACGCAGAACCAATGCGGTTTGAACAGTTTACTTTCGAGAGGCGTCTCTCCAGACACGCCCCTTTGTGCATCCGGCTCTCCAGACACGCCCCTTTGTGCATCGGCTCTCAGAATCGTTATCCAGCGATTGGATCCGGCGGCAATTAGCAAAATGGGAGGTCTAAATCCCGATCATGACACGCTCCCTCTACGACTATAAAGGCTGCACTCTGCAGTCTGTCAGTGCAGGACATCAGCTCCAGTGGGGACACGCGAGCAAAGCGATGATGGAAGCGACACTGATGGGATCGGTCCCAGAATGTCCCCGTGGTTAACTCTTTAGCTTCAGGGGAGACGAACAGCAAAACAGCAAACACAAACCACCTGAAGGGAGCAACCTGAACTGACCTATACTGAAGTTAAAGGAACCAAAAGACATGTTCCTAACCTGACTCCTCATCCAGAAACAGAAGAAAACATGGGTTCAACTCAAATGATACCCACCCCCCAAACCGGGCTGGGACATCAACAACAGATCTCAAGACACTTTACAAGGAACAGTTCTGACTGGCAGTCTGACTTTTTGTAACGTGATGATTTTCACGGAGACTTGGCTCGATCCCGGACTCCGCCATGGTTCCCGAGGGGGTCTCCCTTCAGCGCCAGGACCGGACAACAAACTCGGGGAAGAGCAAGGGAGGAGGTGTCTGCTGCATGGAGAACAATGTGTGGCGCTCAGATGTGGAGATTATTTCTTCGGGATGTTCTCCGGACATGGAGCAGCTCGTGAACAGATGCCGACCTTATTTCATCCCGAGGGAGTTTACATCTGTCGTAATAACAGCGGTGCACATTCCGCCACATGCCGACATCAGGCCCTGGACGAGCTGCATGCAGTTATCGCCAGGACCGAGACATCCCGGCCCGAGGCTGCGTGTATGGTGGCCGGTGATTTTAACAACGCCAAGATGAGGAAAGTCCTGCAGACATCAGCTGTCCTACGCGGGGTGCGAACACACTCGACCATGTTCACACTCCCTTCGGGGATGCGTATAAGGGTTGCTATGAAGACCATCATCACCATTGAATGAAGCAAACAGCATCCAGCGGAGGAAGCAGAATCACTGGCCGACCGGCGCGGAGAAATGCGCGTTCGGTGTGTACACAGCGATCATTGCTGCCGGTCAGAACTGTTCCTTGTAAAGTGTCTTAAGATCTGTTGTTGATGTCCCAGCCCGGTTTGGGGGGTGGGTATCATTTGAGTTGAACCCATGTTTTCTCCTGTTTCTGGATGAGGAGTGAGTTTAGGAACATGTCTTTTGGTTCCTTTCACTTCAGTATAGATAAGTTCAGGTTGCTCCCTTCAGGTGGTTTGTGTTTGCTGTTTTGCTGTTCGCCCCCCTGAAGCTAAAGAGTTAACCACGGGGACATTCTGGGACCGATCCCATCAGTGTCGCTTCCATCATCGCTTTGCTCGCATGTTCCCAAAGGAGCTGATGTCCTGCGCGGATGCAACTTCCGTCCGTTCGCTCGCTTTATTCTATCCGTAGACCGGCGGCGAGGACATCGCGTAAAACCCACAGCGCGAGTGTGACGCGGACTGTTACAGTGTAACTTCCGCACTGTAAACAATTGTCATGTGATTTACTTGTCTGTTTATTATTGTTTTAAATGAAATTCAACATAATCTCAAATACTGTACAATGTAATTTAATGTAATAGCAGCATGATGACAGTCAGTTCCTGAATATTAAAATCCTCTTTAACAAAACCTTGCTTCCCTGTGTTGATGTGATATTGTGAACAACGTATACTGAATGATTACAGTTAATGAAATGCAGCAACTGAAATACTTGCTGATTTTCTTGATAGAAACAAAGTTGTCTATTACAGATGTAGATTTCAGAACATGACAGTTATCAGTCTGTTCATTACATGTGATAAAAAATGCAATCACACAGCACATGTCACCATGTCCGACATGAAGTGTTGTGACCTCAGTGTGTTGATATCAATCCTCTTTCCGCTCCTCTCCTCTGAAGCAGAAGCAGCAGACACCAACACTCGGCTGTTAGACCCGCTCCGTCTTCCTCTGTCTCTGAGCGTCGCTCTCCAGAGCCGCGGACATGCGCTGGTTCGCTCCGACTGAACATTACGCAGAACCAATGCGGATTGAACAGTTTACTTTCGAGAGGCGTCTCTCCAGACACGCCCCCTTTGTGCATCCGACTCTCCAGACACACACCCCTGCGATCTGATTTGCCCAATGTGAGTCGAGGGAGGGCCTTATACAAATCCCGAACATTACGAGTATAAATGGTTGCACTCTGCAGTTTTATCTGCACAGGACATCAGCTCCAGATCAGTGAAAATCTTAGCGTGAGAACAGGACCTGCAGCCGGCTCTGCTGCGGACAAAACTCTGGAAAATGGACAAGACTCTGTTCACTTTACTGCTCATTGCCCGACTTGTGTCTGGTGGGTTTATTAATCCATGTTCACACTGACACCACATCTGTCCTGAGAGGCATCAGCTCTGTGTGATGTGAACAGGACTAAATGTGTTCTGTGTTTTCTCAGGTGGATCTCATCCCACATGTTCGAGTCTGTCAGTAACGGTGGAAGAAGGTGAAGACGTGAGTCTTTGGTGTGGACTTGTTGTTCCCGTGGTCAACTTGAGGAATTACACGGTGGAAGTTACAAGAACTGACCCCAGGCAGTTCGTCCTCCTGTATCGAGACAGAAGAGTCCTCCTTGATGTCCAGATGGAGCAGTACAGACACAGAACCACACTGGACCTCAGAGGCCTGATCAGTGGAAACGTCTCAGTGCAGATCTCCTCTGTGAAGATGTCTGACAGAGGAGATTACACATGTTTGATCCCCAGACTGAAACCCAGGTGCATCATCACCCTGCATGTTGGTAAGGATCCTGAACTCATGCCTGTACGGCACAGTGGACAAACGGCAGAATGTGAGTGAACGTGTGATGTGAGAAAGTGCTCAACCTGTTTGTATCTCATGTGAAACAGTGGAACAGAGGAACCACGTCAGTGCTGCGCCTAGTCTGGAGAAAAACTCTACTTCCAACCAGCCGGGGAAAGGTATCTGACTTATTATCCACTAGAAAACTGGAGTCGTGCCTTTTATTCACTTTCCACTTCATCCTCTGTTCTTCTGTGTTTGAGTCCAGAGCAGTAAACCACAGAGGAACTTGCAGAATGAGTCACTGTCATGTTGGTGAAAAGAAGATTCATCTCCTCTCTGTTTGCCTTCACTCCTGCAGGTGCTGTTGCAGCCATTGTTGTTGCTGTGGTCCTCTGTGTTCTTCTTCCTCTTGGTGCTCTCCTGTTGGTGGACTTCATCAGACTGAGAAGTGGAAGAAACAGTAAGTGACCATTTCTGCTCTGTAGCATTTCACTTTCAGTGCATTTACTCCAGTTTAGATGGAGCTTTTAACAAGTGTCTCAAAACCACTTTCAGGTCTCACAGGGAATTGTGTGACGAGATGCAGAGGACAACAGGACCAAGATCCCTTCACTGGTTACCATGTTGCAACCGGATCGGATCCAGTCTACATCCAGGACCTAGTCCAACCGGATGAAAGGAGAGGGACAGGCCCCTGTGAGCTGCGAGCAGAGACGTCCCCTCACTTGGAGCATTACAGAGAGATTATCTAAGTGAATGAAGTTGATGATGAAATGAAACGACTTCTATAACAAATGTTCACTGCTGTTAACACTTTAAAAGTTTGTATTAGATATACGTGATGAAGTGTCTGCTTAACCTCTGATAATAAAATGTTGAAGCCACAGTTCATGTGATTGAACCGTTTATTTGTTTATCACAAGTACTGAGGACATTGTACATGGACCTTTTCCTTATAAATCAAACAGGACACTTTGGTGAATTAAGGTTTTCAGTCATCAAATGTTGTCTTTCTGACCCTGAAATCGAGGTGTTTGTTAGTGAGGTGGAGGTGGAGAACCATATGGGACAGCAGTGATGTCAGTAATAAAGAAAATACACTGGTCCTCTGCCGCTGCTGTGGATAACAGAATGTGTGAGATCAGAAATCGCTGAACCCTCGCTTCCTCCTCGTCCGCAGTCACACATCGAGCAGAACCCCGCACCAGTGTCACGGCAGTATTTATTTATTTAGAGCATCGGATCGATTCCCTCACATCAGTGGATCCTCACCTACTCTGGGATATAATTTGGAAAGTTTCTTCAGTTCATGAAAGTAATCTCCTGTGCGCTCTGTGCACTGTGCGCCTGATGGCACAGTCCCGTTCACTGCAGGGATTCGATGATACACGCACAGTGTTATAAGATATAATTAATAAAACCTATTAATGACTCGGCTCTGTAACTCCGCTGTTAAATGGAATCTGAACGGAATTTGCTGTAAGTTGTTTCATATATTTTTATATAAAAAGGTGCGTGTGGAACAGATATTGTTTGCGAGAAAAACTAAGCTGTTGGTTTTAATGTAAATGATGAATTGGATCAATAATCTGCTTCAGTTCACCACCTCACGTCTGCGTAATGTTCGGTCGGAGCGAACCAGCGCGTGTCCGCAGCTCTGGAGAGCGACGCTCAGAGACAGAGAAGACGGAGCGGGTCTAACAGCCGAGTGTTGGTGTCTGCTGCTTCTGCTTCAGAGGAGAGGAGCGGAAAGAGGATTGATATCAACACACTGAGGTCACAACACTTCATGTCGGACATGGTGACACGTGCTGAGAGACTGACACGGGGAGCACAGAGAAAAGAGACTATAATGATTGCATTTGAAAGAAAGGTGTCTCCACAGGAGGTCGACTTTGGATTCGTGAAATATAGAATTCGGGAGTTCGTACCACACCGGGCTGGAACATCACCAACAGATGTTACGACACGTTACACGGATCCGTTCTGACCGGCAGTCTGACTGGCAGCAGTGCGCGTCACGCCGGGTTCACGCCCGCTCTCATGTAACTCAGTGGCGCTGTTCACTTCGGCTGTGATCGCGCTCAGCACCGATGCTTTCCGCGTCAGGTCTTTTCTCTTCGGGTTGTCGCCAGATGCGGAAGCGTCGCGTAACTCTGTGACGCACAGCAGCCGGGCTGTTCACATGAGACTTTGCATTGCTCCGCGCCCGTCAGCCCATGATTCTGCTTTCTCCGCGGGTTGTATATGCTCCGTTCAATGTAGGTGTTCGGGGTAAATGATGATGGTCTTCATAGCACCCCCCCCCTCTCTCTTTCTCTGTCTGTCTGCTTGTGTGCTTGTAGTGGGGGGGCGGAGGACACATTTAATCATGTGAGGGGGAAAACTCGGGGAAATTGAAACTCCAGAAGAACAGCAGGGAACGCTAAAATACGGGACATATATTTGATAATTTATTTATAATATGTCATTGATATCGTTTAAATTAATTTCCCAGTGCGTTTCCCCGAGCGATGCGCAGCCCCGAGCGAACCTGGTCGCCTCCTTTCCGCTCCCATGTTACTCAGATCAGATGTGATGTTCACATCGTCGCGATGCGCCGCCTGTCGCAGAGGGTTCCAACACAGTTGAACAGTTCACTTTCGATATTGGTCGGTCCTCCGCTGAATGGTGCGAGTCACCGGTCTGTCACGGTTGAGTTTCTGCCTCTAGGAAGGTGGGCAAAACTGAAGTGATCTGATTTGCCGAATGTGAGTCGAGGGAGGGCCTTATACAAATCCCGGCTAGTGTAAATCTCGATCATGACACGCCCCCTCTACTATAGTATAAAGGCTGCACTCTGCAGTCTGTCAGTGCAGGATATCAGCTCCTGTGGGAACACGCGAGCTAAGCGATGATGGAAGCGACACTGATGGGATCGGTCCCAGAATGTCCCCGTGGTTAACTCTTTAGCTTCAGGGGAGGGGGTCTCCATTCAGCGCCAGGGTCGGACAACAAACTCGGGGAAGAGCAAGGGAGGAGGTGTCTGCTGCATGGAGAACAATGTGTGGCGCTCAGATGTGGAGATTATTTCTTCGGGATGTTCTCCGGACCTGGAGCAGCTCGTGATCAGATGCCGACCTTATTTCATCCCGAGGGAGTTTACATCTGTCGTAATAACAGCGGTGCACATTCCGCCACATGCCGACATCAGGCCCTGGACGAGCTGCATGCAGTTATCGACAGGACCGAGTCATCCCGGCCCGAGGCTGCGTGTATGGTGGCCGGTGATTTTAACAACGCCAAGATGAGGAAAGTCCTGCAGAGATACCATCAGCTCATCAGCTGTCCTATGCGGGGTGCGAACACACTCGACCATGTTCACACTCCCTTCGGGGATGCGTATAAGGGTTGCTATGAAGACCATCATCACCATTGAACGAAGCAAACAACATCCAGCGGAGGAAGCAGAATCACTGGCTGACCGGCGCGGAGAAATGCGCGTTCGGTGTGTACACAGCGATCATTGCTGCCGGTCAGAACTGTTCCTTGTAAAGTGTCTTAAGATCTGTTGTTGATGTCCCAGCCCGGTTTGGGGGGTGGGTATCATTTGAGTTGAACCCATGTTTTCTCCTGTTTCTGGATGAGGAGTGAGTTTAGGAACATGTCTTTTGGTTCCTTTCACTTCAGTATAGATAAGTTCAGGTTGCTCCCTTCAGGTGGTTTGTGTTTGCTGTTTTGATGTTCGCCCCCCTGAAGCTAAAGAGTTAACCACGGGGACATTCTGGGACCGATCCCATCAGTGTCGCTTCCATCATCGCTTTGCTCGCATGTTCCCAAAGGAGCTGATGTCCTGCGCGGATGCAACTTCCGTCCGTCCGCTCGCTTTATTCTATCCGTAGACAGGCGGCGAGGACATCGCGTAAAACCCACAGCGCGACGCGGACTGCTACAGTGTAATGTCTGCACTGTAAACAATTGTCATGTGACTTACTTGTCTGTTTATTATTGTTTTAAATGAAATTCAACATAATCTCAAATACTGTACAATGTGATTTAATGTAATAGCAGCATGATGACAGTCAGTTCCTGAAAATTAAAATCCTCTTTAACAAAACCTTGCTTCCCTGTGTTGATGTGATATTCTGAACAACGTATGAATGATTGAATGATTACAGTTAATGAAGTGCAGCAACTGAAATACTTGCTGGTTTTTGTCGATAGAAACAAGGTTGTCCATTACAGATGTAGATTTCAGAACATGACAGTTATCAGTCTGTTCATTACATGTGATAAAACTAATGAACCTTGTTAAACACTTGGAGAAATGATGCATCTGGACACTGCAAGAATTAGGACAAAACATTAATCCCACAAAGAGAAATTATAACACGTGATAATGAAATATAAAATGAATGATTCCTTTCTTTATTCAGTTTGAATGGTCCTGGTAAAATAAGAGTCCCTCTATCAGACGAATCTCTTCAAAACTATTAATTCAACAACACATTGGCACGATACACTGTCCTCTGAACACTGTCATCAGAACATGGTTTCTGAGGCATCGTGTGTGAAGCACCGACGGTGGGAGCTCTGCAACTTGATTACATGGAAGATCAACAAGTGACATACATGAAGTAAATACATTCAAATACTGATCCGAATTTCTAGCAGAGAGAAATAAAGCGGAGGGTATAGGGTCTGCTCAGTGTCTGTTAGTCACCTTAAAAGGTTTAAGAGATGAACACCTACAATGGTCTACGTGCCCTGGGACAAGGGAGCATGTTCCCTTTTGTGTACATGGAAAGGAAGCGTAGCCTCATTTTGAAGTGAAATAATTTATATTTAGTGGACAGGAGAACAAGAATATGATTACATGTACAAAATTAAGGAGACAAATTGACAAATGACCTGGGGAGAGAGCTCTCACTGACCTGAAATGAAATATAAAGTTGGGAAAAAACAGTGACCGTAACTATTCTGCTGAAGCAGCCCTATAATTCCTTAAAATAAAGCAGGGACCGCGTGTATCCACGTCGTCGCCGACACCGTCACACACACCGTCACACAGACACGGCTGCACGCTGAGCTCTCCACAAACAATTCGGGTCCGCACCTACTGAGCTCACGCTGCAGTTACTCTCAAACACACACACAAACACACACACACACACTCAGGACCGGCAGTGGGGAGAGAGAGGGAGAGGGGGCGCGCTAATAAAACCTATTAATGACTCGGCTCTGTAACTCCGCTGTTAAATGGAATCTGAACGTAATTTGCTGTAAGTTGTTTCATATATTTTTATATAAAAAGGTGCGTGTGGAACAGATATTGTTTGCGAGCAAAACTAAGCTGTTGGTTTTATTGTAAATGATGAATTGGATCAATAATCTGCTTCAGTTCACCACCTCACGTCTGCGTAATGTTCGGTCGGAGCGAACCAGCGCGTGTCCGCGGCTCTGGAGAGCGACGCTCAGAGACAGAGAAGACGGAGCGGGTCTAACAGCCGAGTGTTGGTGTCTGCTGCTTCTGCTTCAGAGGAGAGGAGCGGAAAGAGGATTGATATCAACACACTGAGGTCACAACACTTCATGTCGGACATGGTGACACGTGCTGAGAGACTGACACGGGGAGCACAGAGAAAAGAGACTATAATGATTGCATTTGAAAGAAAGGTGTCTCCACAGGAGGTCGACTTTGGATTTGTGAAATATAGAATTCGGGAGTTCGTACCACACCGGGCTGGAACATCACCAACAGATGTTACGACACGTTACACGGATCCGTTCTGACCGGCAGTCTGACTGGCAGCAGTGCGCGTCACGCCGGGTTCACGCCCGCTCTCATGTAACTCAGTGGCGCTGTTCACTTCGGCTGTGATCGCGCTCAGCACCGATGCTTTCCGCGTCAGGTCTTTTCTCTTTGGGTTGTCGCCAGATGCGGAAGCGTCGCGTAACTCTGTGACGCACAGCAGCCGGGCTGTTCACATGAGACTTTGCATTGCTCCGCGCCCGTCAGCCCGTGATTCTGCTTTCTCCGCGGGTTGTATATACTCCGTTCAATGTAGGGGTTCGGGGTAAATGATGATGGTCTTCATAGCACCCTCCCCCCCCCTCTCTTTCTCTGTCTGTCTGCTTGTGTGCTTGTAGTGGGGGGGCGGAGGACACATTTAATCATGTGAGGGGGAAATCTCGGGGAAATTGAAACTCCAGAAGAACAGCAGGGAACGCTAAAATACGGGACACATATTTGATAATTTATTTATAATATGTCATTGATATCGTTTAAATTAATTTCCCAGTGCGTTTTCCCGAGCGATGCGCAGCCCCGGGCGAACCTGGTCGCCTCCTTTCCGCTCCCATGTTACTCAGATCAGATGTGATGTTCACATCGTCGCGATGCGCCGCCTGTCGCAGAGGGTTCCAACACAGTTGAACAGTTTACTTTTGATATTTGTCGGTCCACCGCTGAATGGTGGAGTCACCGGTCTGTCACGTTTGAGTTTCTGCCTCTAGGAAGGTGGGCAAAACTGAAGTGATCTGATTTGCCGAATGTGGGTCGAGGGAGGGCCTTATACAAATCCCGGTGATTGTAAATCCCAAACATTATGAGGATAAAAGGTTGCTGTAGCTGTCGCTATGGCTACGGCAATGTGTTATTGTGACAACACCGGAAGTACAAGTACAATTGTCATTTGATTTGTTATTTTTATGTTTATTTTATTACGTTCAATAAGTTAAAGATGGAAAGTAAATTGAGTCTAGTTCATGGTTCTGCTGTCAATCTAAATGATTAATGGTCAAAGTCAAACGCCACCGGAAATAGTCAGTGAAGTCTGAGGCTGGAAGTGACGCACTTTGTTTACCCAAGTACGTCGAGAGAGAAAGAGACAGAAAGAGTTGAGATAGGACTATCTACTACTGGATAAGCAGGCAAAACGGTACTTATTCATAATTGTTACGGACCTATAAGAAATGGCTCGTGAGGCCCGGAACACATCAAATAAACGAATCAGAAACAACTGTTGCCACTAAATAATAACAAATGTTTATTGATTGAAACAAACAAATATTTAGAAAGGCAACAAACCAAAAGGGTTGGAGGTTCCCGGCCAAAACAAACAAAAGAGAGGGGAACACTGAGCCAGCCATCGGCCGTCGAAGTCAGTGTTCACCCCCGAACTAAGTCTGCCTAAATAACCCACTACCTAAATGAAAGAAAAAGGTCTTCCGAAAACAGGACTACCGGGAACCCCCGAACCAACTACCAACATAACAAAAGCTCAAAAGGACTTCTGGCATGGGGGAAACCGGAGCCTCGGTCTCCTCACCCGTTCACCTGCATGGAAGAATAGAGAGCGAGAAAGAAATTCACAGCCTCCTTAAGTCAGCTCCAGCTGACGAGGTGATGAGTCTCACCTGAGGACTGGCTGCGTGGAGAGAGAGAGAAAGGTGGAGAGAGGCACAAACACACACACACATTCTCACACAGAGCCCCATCTCCTGGCCACACGTAACAATAATATTGTATGTAAGTATTGTGTATTGAATTAGAAACGTCCGTGAAAATAATGTATGTGAAATGTGTTTTATGTTGTTGCAGTTTTCACGGTGTTCCATATCTTCAAAGAATAAAGTGATTGTGGACATCAGTACGAGGCGTATAACGTTTTTAACCAGGGTAGATACAGTGAAAACGTGTCCTAATCCATCACGAGGCTCCCGAGTGCGGCGTTGCTTCACGTCCCGGCGGGGAGGAGCGGCGGTGTCTGCATCCTCCGGCGGGTTACGGGCTACCGACCGGGAGCTGCATCGGGCGGCGGTGCTTTCGTCCCGCAACGGGCTGCCGGCCAGGGTCTGCATCGGGCGGCGGTGCTTTCGTCCCGCGGCGGGCCACCGGCTGGGAGCTACTGCGAGCGGTGGTGCGTTCATCCTGCTGCGGTGGAGGGCGACATCGTTGCTTTACGTCCTGCAGCAAGCTACAGGTCTCTGGACACTAAGTGGAGCAGCTTCAGTCTACAACTTGGTCCACAGGTCAGACAATGCAATTATAATGCCTCAGGAAGTTGATGGATAGAAGGTTACGGTTTTTAATCGTAACAACCACGATATTAAAAGGATTCTGAACATAAAAAAAAAAAAAAAAAAAGGATATATGTATATATAGTGAATGCTCTGATAACTGCAATTGTTTGTTGTTTGCTAAATTGCATAAGAAAGTTAATCTCAAGTGCTAACTAGGTATTAAGGGTGTCATGTATTACTGTAGATGTTATTTGGTTAATCTCTGCTAATTACAGCCATCATAACTTACCTTACTTTCTCCATATGGTAGTTCTAAAAGGTTAAAAATGTCTAAAAATGGTGATAATCAGTCTGATGTCATGTCACAAGGGCAAGAAGCAGGGGAGCTAGATGCAGAGGAGCTAGATGAGGGACAAATTAGAAAATCCTCTCGTGAAAGACGATTAACACCTAAAATGCAAGAACTGAAAGAACAAGAGTTAATTTCAAGGCAGAAGAAATTTAAAGCAACATATGAGAAATGGAAAAGTACTGTAAGAGACATTCGTACAAGGTTGAAGCAAGATTGCTCTGAAAGTGACATGTATAACATGATGGATGAAGCTGAGAAGCAGGACTCAGAGTTAAAGGAGCTGTATGATGGCATCCGACTCCAAGCCGCACCAAGTCAAGAAATTCGGAGAAAAGTTGATGCATGCTCAGCTGTGACAGCAGACTTACTGCAATTGATGAGAGTGCGCCTCACCGAAGAAGGAGGTGAGTTTGATGCTGAGGCAGAGAGACCAAGGTTACGCATGCTTCTTGATAATGAATATGCTAGGTCCATATATGGATCCACAGCCTCCAGAGTTACTGCACGCAGCTGCCACCATTCAGAGCAACTCTCAGAATCACCTAGCATTTCGGCTAAGAGGGCAGAAACAGCAGCTCAGCTGGCTGCAAAGAGAGCTGAAATTGACATGGAAGCTGTTATCGAAGTTCAATGTCAGCAGTTGAGAAAACTTGAGAGTCAGAGAGACATTGATGTTATTCAAGCAAGGCTAAATGTTTACACTGAAGAAGAAAGAAAAGGAATGGATGGATCACACAGTCCTGTATGCGGCAAAGTTGATGATACAAACTCATTCACTCACCCCATCTCAAGTCAAGAACAGCAAGCTGTAAAAAATGAGACATCCTTAGTCCAGGCATTACAGGAATCATTAGCTCTCACTCGCCTTCCAACCCCAGAACCTATCGTATTCTCAGGTGATCCTATGAAGTTCACAGAATGGAGCACAAGCTTTGAGGCTCTTATAGAGAGACGATGCACCAACCCTGTAGATAGGATGTTCTACCTGCAAAGGTACATAGCAGGGGAGGCTAAATCCTTTCTAGAAGGCAGCTTCTACAGGAAAGATGAGGAAGCCTATCAACAAGCATGGGATAGGTTGAACACAAGATATGGTAATTCCTTTGTAGTGCAACGAGCCTTTAGAGAAAAACTTAATACTTGGCCAAGGATTGGTGGAAAAGAGTTCCTCAAACTGAGAGAATTCAGTGACTTCCTGCAAACATGTAGTAGCGCCATGTCTCTTATAAAGGGTCTACAAGTTCTGAATGACTGCGAGGAGAACCAGAAAATGCTGGCCAAGCTTCCTGAATGGGTGACGTCCAGGTGGAACCGCTACGTCACGGAGCAGCTGGATCGAGGCCAGGAGTATCCAAGTTTTCATGAGTTTGCTTCATACATCGCCAAAGAGGCACGTATTGCATGTAATCCAGTGTCATCCTTACATGCTTTAAGGCACTCTGCAGAGACACCAGTAAGAGAGGTGAAGCGCTCAAAAGCAAACACGTTTGCCACAAATATGAAAGCTCCAGTTCTATCAAGCTTCACATCCAAACCAGACCTTGGTGAAATCCAGTTGAGAGATACGGAGAAGTCAAAGAAATGGAGCACACCACTACAAAACTCAAACACGACCAGGTGTATTTGTTGTGGAGAAAACCACTCCATACATAGATGCACAAAGCTAACCGAAATGTCTAAAGAAGAAAAGAAAAAATGCATACACGAAAACAAACTGTGTTTTGCATGTCTAAGAAAAGGTCACAACTCTAAAGACTGTAGAAACAGAGCCATGTGTGGCATATGCAGAAAGAATCACCCAACTCCACTGCATGAAGATCGTTTCTCAGCAGACTCAAGGCAAAGTGCAGTTGAGGAAAGTACATCCTCATTATCATGCTGCGTGAATGGAGAAGGTGGGAGCACATCTATGATTGTGCCAGTGTGGATTTCAGCCCCTAACGCTCCTCATAATGAAACCTTGGCATATGCCCTACTGGACACTCAAAGCAGTCACACATTTGTGGATCAAGAGGTGTGTGAAAAGCTTCAGGCAGCGATGGAACCTGTGAAGCTGAAGCTCTCCACCATGATGGGGAAAGATTCAGTTGTGAAGAGTCAAAGAGTATGTGATCTCAAAGTCAGAGGTCTCTCCTCAAACATTTCCATCAGCTTACCTCCAGCCTACACGAGAAACTTCATTCCTCTTGAACGCACTCATATTCCCACTTGCCAAACAGCCCAAAATGGAAACACCTTGTCAACATGGCCGAGGAGATACCCCCATTAATGGACTGTGGTGTGGGATTATTGATTGGCTATGACTGCTCCAGAGCGCTAATGCCAAGAAGGGTCATCACTGGGGGTGACTATGAGCCTTACGCCATTAAAACTGACCTCGGTTGGAGCATTGTGGGAAGCGTGCCACAGAGTGTGAATGCTAAAGATGTGACTGGACTTTGTCATCGGGTATCTGTAAGAGAGCTACCACCTGTAACGCCATCTTCTATCATTAAGGCTCTTGAGTCCGACTTTGCAGACACCAAACCAGGTGACAAAAGCATATCTCAAGAAGATATTCGCTTCCTGCAGATCTTAAAGGGAGGAATCCAGCAAAACGAGCTTGGCCACCTGGAGATGCCTCTTCCCTTTAAAGTACGTCCTCACCTACCAGATAACAAGAAGCTGGCTTTGGCTCGGTTGAAGCACCTCAAAAGGAAGCTGGACAGAGACTCCAAGTTCAAAAATGACTATGTGAGGTTTATGGAAGGTGTTTTCAAGGATGGTGATGCAGAGAAAGTAGACATCCAACCAGAGCCTGGGAAAGTCTGGTACATCCCACATCAAGGAGTTTACCACCCCAGGAAACCAGACAAGATTCGGGTGGTTTTCGACTGCTCTGCAAAGTACGAAGGCACCTCATTAAATGATCATCTGCTAACAGGACCCGACCTTACAAATGGTCTCACAGCTGTACTGTGTCGCTTCCGTAAACATCCCATTGCAGTCATGTGCGATGTGGAAAAAATGTTCCACAGGTTTCATGTCAGCGAAGAAGACAGAGACTATTTGCGATTTCTTTGGTGGGAAAATGGGGACACAAACTCAGAACCCTCAGAGCACCGCATGAAGGTGCACCTGTTTGGAGCATCATCTTCCCCTGGCTGTGCCAATTATGGCATGAAACACCTCGCCAGTCAAAATGAGAAAGAATGCCCCTCTGCAGCTAGCTTCATCAGGAAGCATTTCTACGTTGATGATGGCCTCATAAGCGTGAAATCAGTTGGCGATGCAATTGAGTTAGTAAAGGAAGCTCAAGCTCTGTGTGCCAAGGGAGGGTTGCACCTTCACAAATTCCTTTCCAATAACCGAGAGGTACTCGACTCCATCAACAATGCAGAACGCGCTGTAGAGGTGAAAAATGTCGATCTCAACCATGAGGAATTACCAGTGCAAAGAGTGCTTGGTGTAGGATGGAACATTGAAAGCGACAGCTTCTCCTTTAAGGTGACACTTGATGAGAAGCCAGCAACACGACGAGGGATTCTTTCAATCGTGGCCTCTCTATATGACCCTCTAGGGTTTTTAGCGCCATTCATACTTGAGGGTAAAAGGGTGCTGCAGGAGATGTGTCAGAGAGGTACGGGGTGGGATGAATCACTGCCCAGGGAGTTGGAAGTAAGGTGGGAGACTTGGATGAGGGATTTGGAAAACCTTGAGAGGATCGAGATACCAAGATGCTTCACACCTGACGGCTTTGGTGAGGTCCAGAGAGCTGAACTGCATAATTTTTCTGATGCAAGCAGTCAAGGGTATGGCCAGTGCTCTTACATCAGGTTGTTGAGCAAAGAAAAAGTGCATTGCTCCCTGGTCATGGGCAAAGCGAGAGTCGCGCCAACCAAAATAGTCACCATACCGAGGTTAGAGCTAACTGCTGCAGTAACCTCAGCAGCAGTGAGCAACATGTTGAGGGAGGAGCTAGAGCTCAAGATCGATGAAGAATATTATTGGACTGATTCTCAAGTGGTTCTCAGCTACATCAACAATGAAGCGCGAAGGTTTCATGTCTTTGTTGAGAGAATACGAGAAACCACTGAAGCAAGACAATGGAACTATGTCGACACAGGAGAGAATCCCGCTGACCACGCCTCCAGAGGCCTCAAGGTGGCCGACCTCATCAATTCGAATTGGCTCTCTGGTCCTAAGTTCTTATGGGAAAGAGAGATAACCACAAACCAGGTTACATCAGATCTACTGGTGGGAGATCCAGAGGTAAGGATTATACAGGTGCTAAAAACTGAGGTTGTGAGGCAATTTGACATCCAGGGACACCTGTCACGGTTCTCAAGTTGGACCATAGCAGTCAATGTCATTGCTCGTATCCAACGGTTGGCTAAGAGAATCAAGACCACAGAACCTTTAAACGTCGAAGAGAGAAGGCAAGCTGCACTGACTCTTATCAAGCTCACACAACGCAATGCCTTCCAAGAGGAGTTGAACATGCTCAGCCAGAAGTCAGGAAAGCTGCCTTGCACTCACCAACTCTATCCGCTTGACCCATTCCTCCGAGATGGAGTGATGAGAGTGGGAGGAAGACTGAGGAAGGCATCTGCGCCTCTGGAGTTGAAACACCCAGTAATCCTTCCTAAAGATGGCGCTGTCACAAGGCTCATCATTGCTCATTATCATGATAAAATACAGCATCAAGGCAGAGGACAAACTCTCAATGGATTAAGAGCCAATGGTTACTGGATAGTTGGCGGAAGTAAAGCGGTAGCCCAACACATCAGGCAGTGTGTACGGTGCAGGAGGGCGCGTGCACCGCCAGAGGAACAACGGATGGCGGACTTACCGAGTGACCGTGTTGAGCCTACACCACCATTCACTTACAGCGGCATGGACTGCTTCGGTCCCTTCCACACCAAGCAGGGTCGTAAAGAACAAAAACGGTATGGTCTCCTCTTCACATGTCTTTGTTCCAGGGCAGTGCACATCGAGATGTTGGAGGATATGACGACTGACGCGTTCATCAATGCCTTACGATGCTTTGTCGCTATTCGTGGTAGCGTCAGACACATAAGATCGGACCAGGGCACTAACTTCGTAGGAGCGAAGAATGAAATGGCAAAGGCTCTGAAAGAGCTCGATAAGGAAAGAGTTGCGGCATACCTATTAGATAATCAATGCGACTTCCAGATGAATACACCACATTCAAGTCACACTGGCGGCGTCTGGGAGCGCCAAATCAGAACAGTAAGGAGTGTACTGAGCACAGTCCTTGTCAACAGCGCTGGAAGGTTGGACGATGATCCTTAAGAACATTCTTTTACGAGGCTATGGCCATTGTAAATAATCGTCCACTCACTGTCGACACCATCAGTGATCCCACAAGTTTAGAGCCGCTCACGCCGAATCATTTGATAACAATGAAATCTTCGATTCCACTTCCTCCGCCAGGAAAGTTTGTTAAGGAAGACCTATATGCTAAAAAACGGTGGAGAAGGGTCCAATATCTTTCCGAGCAATTTTGGCACAGATGGAGGAAGGAATACCTGTCAAATATCACTTTGCGTCAGCGATGGCATGCGCCAAGGCGTAACGTGGATGTGGGTGACATTGTCATCATTAAGGAGGAGGACGTTCCTCGCAATGAATGGAAACTTGCCAAGGTTGTCGAAGCACATGAGGACGATGATGGACTGGTACGGAAAGTGACAGTACAAGTTGGAGAACGGAAGTTAGGAAAAAGGGGTGAACGTCTCAATCAACCATCCATCATTCAAAGACCCATTCAGAAGCTAGTGGTTCTAGTGAAGAGTAGTGAATAAGGGGTAGAGAGCAATGAGTGGTAGGAAAATAGATTGAGAAAGGTCAGATATTGTTTAAATGTATCCTCTCTAAGTTAAAGGTGATCATTATACTGTGGTTCATTTTCAAATGAGTATTCTTAGGTGTTGTCTAACTGTTGTTGAATTGTTGTTGTGGAAATGGTGATTATGGTCACATGGTTCATTTTCGAGAAAAAAAAAACAACAAACAGATCAGAGCTTGGAAATTACCATTAATGAAGAGTGTAAATGTATTTCACATCTCCATTTGATTTATTGAAGGTAATTTGGTGGGAGTGTAGCTGTCGCTATGGCTACGGCAATGTGTTATTGTGACAACACCGGAAGTACAAGTACAATTGTCATTTGATTTGTTATTTTTATGTTTATTTTATTACGTTAAATAAGTTAATGATGGAAAGTAAATTGAGTCTAGTTCATGGTTCTGCTGTCAATCTAAATGATTAATGGTCAAAGTCAAACGCCACCGGAAATAGTCAGTGAAGTCTGAGGCTGGAAGTGACACACTTTGTTTACCCAAGTACGTCGAGAGAGAAAGAGACAGAAAGAGTTGAGATAGGACTATCTACTACTGGATAAGCAGGCGAAACGGTACTTATTCATAATATTGTATGTAAGTATTGTGTATTGAATTAGAAACGTCCGTGAAAATAATGTATGTGAAATGTGTTTTATGTTGTTGCAGTTTTCACGGTGTTCCATATCTTCAAAGAATAAAGTGATTGTGGACATCAGTACGAGGCGTATAGCGTTTTTAACCAGGGTAGATACAGTTGCACTCGCTTCCTCCTCGTCCGCAGTATTTATTTATTTAGAGCATCGGATCGATTCCCTCACATCAGTGGATCCTCACCTCCTCTGGGATATTAATTGCAAAGTTTCTTCATTTCTTGGAAGTGAACTCCTGTGCGCTCTGTGCACTGTGCGCCTGATGGCACAGCCCCTGAAGCAGAAGCAACAGACACCAACACTCGGCTGTTAGACCCGCTCCGTCGTCCTATGTCTCTGAGCGTCGCTCTCCAGAGCCGCGGACACGCGCTGGTTCGCTCCGACCGAACATTACGCAGAACCAATGCGGTTTGAACAGTTTACTTTCGAGAGGCGTCTCTCCAGACACGCCCCTTTGTGCATCCGGCTCTCCGGACACGCCCCTTTGTGCATACCCACCCCCCAAACCGGGCTGGGACATCAACAACAGATCTGAAGACACTTTACAAGGAACAGTTCTGACTGGCAGTCTGACTTTTTGTAACGTGATGGTTTTCACGGAGACTTGGCTCGATCCCGGACTCCGCCATGGTTCCCGAGGGGGTCTCCCTTCAGCGCCAGGACCGGACAACAAACTCGGGGAAGAGCAAGGGAGGAGGTGTCTGCTGCATGGAGAACAATGTGTGGCGCTCAGATGTGGAGATTATTTCTTCGGGATGTTCTCCGGACCTGGAGCAGCTCGTGAACAGATGCCGACCTTATTTCATCCCGAGGGAGTTTACATCTGTCGTAATAACAGCGGTGCACATTCCGCCACATGCCGACATCAGGCCCTGGACGAGCTGCATGCAGTTATCGACAGGACCGAGACATCCCGGCCCGAAGCTGCGTGTATGGTGGCCGGTGATTTTAACAACGCCAAGATGAGGAAAGTCCTGCAGACATCAGCTGTCCTACGCGGGGTGCGAACAGACTCGACCATGTTCACACTCCCTTCGGGGATGCGTATAAGGGTTGCTATGAAGACCATCATCACCATTGAACGAAGCAAACAACATCCAGCGGAGGAAGCAGAATCACTGGCTGACCGGCGCGGAGAAATGCGCGTTCGGTGTGTAAACAGCGATCATTGCTGCCGGTCAGAACTGTTCCTTGTAAAGTGTTTTAAGATCTGTTGTTGATGTCCCAGCCCGGTTTGGGGGGTGGGTATCATTTGAGTTGAACCCATGTTTTCTCCTGTTTCTGGATGAGGAGTGAGTTTAGGAACATGTCTTTTGGTTCCTTTCACTTCAGTATAGATAAGTTCAGGTTGCTCCCTTCAGGTGGTTTGTGTTTGCTGTTTTGCTGTTCGCCCCCCTGAAGCTAAAGAGTTAACCACGGGGACAATCTGGGACCGATCCCATCAGTGTCGCTTCCATCATCGCTTTGCTCGCATGTTCCCAAAGGAGCTGATGTCCTGCGCGGATGCAACTTCCGTCCGTCCGCTCGCTTTATTCTATCCGTAGACCGGCGGCGAGGACATCGCGTAAAACCCACAGCGCGAGTGTGACGCGGACTGTTACAGTGTAACTTCCGCACTGTAAACAATTGTCATTTGCGTAACTTGTCTGTTTATTATTGTTTTAAATGAAATTCAACATAATCTCAAATACTGTACAATGTAATTTAATGTAATAGCAGCATGATGACAGTCAGTTCCTGAAAATTAAAATCCTCTTTAACAAAACCTTGCTTCCCTGTGTTGATGTGATATTGTGAACAACGTATACTGAATGATTACAGTTAATGAAATGCAGCAACTGAAATACTTGCTGATTTTCTTGATAGAAACAAAGTTGTCTATTACAGATGTAGATTTCAGAACATGACAGTTATCAGTCTGTTCATTACATGTGATAAAAAATGCAATCACACAGCACATGTCACCATGTCTGACATGAAGTGTTGTGACCTCAGTGTGTTGATATCAATCCTCTTTCCGCTCCTCTCCTCTGAAGCAGAAGCAGCAGACACCAACACTCGGCTGTTAGACCCGCTCCGTCTTCCTCTGTCTCTGAGCGTCGCTCTCCAGAGCCGCGGACACGCGCTGGTTCGCTCCGACCGAACATTACGCAGAACCAATGCGGATTGAACTGTTTACTTTCGAGAGGCGTCTTTCCAGACACGCCCCCTTTGTGCATCCGACTCTCCAGACACACACCCCTGCGATCTGATTTGCCCAATGTGAGTCGAGGGAGGGCCTTATACAAATCCCGAACATTACGAGTATAAATGGTTGCACTCTGCAGTTTTATCTGCACAGGACATCAGCTCCAGATCAGTGAAAATCTTAGCGTGAGAACAGGACCTGCAGCCGGCTCTGCTGCGGACAAAACTCTGGAAAATGGACAAGACTCTGTTCACTTTACTGCTCATTGCCCGACTTGTGTCTGGTGGGTTTATTAATCCATGTTCACACTGACACCACATCTGTCCTGAGAGGCATCAGCTCTGTGTGATGTGAACAGGACTAAATGTGTTCTGTGTTTTCTCAGGTGGATCTCATCCCACATGTTCGAGTCTGTCAGTAACGGTGGAAGAAGGTGAAGACGTGAGTCTTTGGTGTGGACTTGTTGTTCCCTCGGTCAACTTGAGGAATTACACGGTGGAAGTTACAAGAACTGACCCCAGGCAGTTCGTCCTCCTGTATCGAGACAGAAGAGTCCTCCTTGATGTCCAGATGGAGCAGTACAGACACAGAACCACACTGGACCTCAGAGGCCTGATCAGTGGAAACGTGTCAGTGCAGATCTCCTCTGTGAAGATGTCTGACAGAGGAGATTACACATGTTTGATCCCCAGACTGAAACCCAGGTGCATCATCACCCTGCATGTTGGTAAGGATCCTACACTCATGCCTGTACGGCACAGTGGACAAACGGCAGATTGTGAGTGAACGTGTGATGTGAGAAAGTGCTCAACCTGTTTGTATCTCATGTGAAACAGTGGAACAGAGGAACCACGTCAGTGCTGCGCCTCGTCTGGAGAACATCTCTACTTCCAACCAGCCGGGGAAAGGTATCTGACTTATGTTGTGCAATAGAAGGGTGACTCGTTGTTGGCTAATTATCAATAATCATGGAATATGATTATTGAAACAATAAAGATTATTTATCTAAAAATAATTAGATTATTAATTGAAGATGATCAGTAATCAAATAACAATAAAACTATTAATGAGTAAATAAGGAAGTTTAACAATTAAGAATTATTAAATCAGTAATTTGAGAATAATAAAGTTTATCAATTAAGAATAATTAAATAATCAATGAAAAACTTAAGAATAATCAATCAATGAATAACAAACTATTAATGAAAAACAAGTTATTATCAATTAGAAAGTACAAGCTATCAATTAACAATGTTAAGGTTATCAACCAAGAATAATGAAATAATTAGTCAAAACAATAAAATTATCAATTTAAGAATAATACTATCTATATTAATACTCGAAGAGGGCACCACCCTGGTAAACAGGGACCAACAACTTAGTCTATAAATATCAGTCTCATCTGATAAAGTTAAATTGATAATCTCAATATTTGATATTAAGGATTATATAATTAACAGTGAAGGCTTGAGTTCGAGCACTGGCTATAGTTATCCAACTGTGTTCACAATATCATGCACAAATAATCACAAGATCCAAATACTTTAAGTATAAAAGAGGATTTATTAAAAAGATATAAAAGTCAATGTTGTTTAAAATGATTCTTCGTTTAACACAATCCGCTATACACAATACAGCCACATCACATTCATCACAATATATCACACTGCAATACTTCTGATAAAGCTGTGTTTGTATGTGTATTGGTGTGTGTGAGTGTGTGAGTGTGTGTGTGTGTCTGTGTGTGGGAGAGAGAGAGGAAGAAGGGGGGTCGATGACTCACGAGTCTTAAGAGGGCCGGCTTAACCCTGGTGGTTGACTACAAAATTGGTGATGTAATGAGCCAGAACTACAACTCAAGATGGCGGAGTCGCCTAAGAAGTTTAGAGTCCTGAATGGAGGCAGGCCTCGATGTGTATTACAGTCGATGGCCGCCGGACCATGTGGCTTAGAATCAGACTGATCAAAGATGGCCGACTTGAACCCACATGAGACAAAGGCTGAGTGAGAACAAAGGGATTCTTTATCTTAGCTTAGCTTTAGCCGAATGGCGTCGAGGGCTTAGAGCCAAGATGGTCAAAGATGGCTGACTTAAACACTCGTGAGACAAAGGCTGAGAGATGAAAAATGGGGTTCTTTGTCTTTGTTTAGCTCTAGAGCCGAACGGCGTCGAGGTGCGTTCAGGGGCCCTGGGTATCAGAATGGCTATGTATAAGGTGACTGTGTGTATGTGTGTGTGTGAGGATGTGTGTGTCGGCGGATGTGAGAGAACAACAGAGAGAGAGAGAGAGAGAACAAGTAGTAACACAGATCGGAGATGATCTTAAAAACGCCGTCAGAGGCGATCTCACAGTGAAACCGGCAAACCAGTTACGTGAGAGGTGTCCTTTTAACAGATTCACGACTCAGTGAGGCCGACCTGAAGGGAGCCGAGTCAAACCGGAAGCGCCGGGTCGTCACCGCGCGCTTTTCACAATAAGATCGACAGGGCGGTCTTTCTATCAATTTACACTCAAATAAGACACACTAAGTATAAAACTAAACTATGCCCAGACATGTGTCTCTTGCGGGATGACGCTGGGCCGAAACGGAGAGGATGCTTTTCGTTCTCCTTGGCAAAGTCTGTGCCCGTCTGCAGGAAGGGACACCCGTGTCCGGATTGTCCGTAGATGGCGGGGGAAATGTCTCTGAGCTCGGCCAGCGAGTGAGGGGATTCTCTGCCGCGCTCTCTTCAAAATAAAAGCAACTTAAAAAGAAGCTTATTCAAATTAAAAGCTTTAAGAAAAAAAATAAGGAAAAATAAGCTTACGATGTACTAAAGAAGAATAAGTTAAGCTTAAACTGGATTAGAAAAAGGAAGCTTTAGACTAAAAGTGAACTACAAAAAGATAAAGTTTTAGAAGTAAAACTTAAGAAAGGTCAAACAGCTGCAAGATGTGTTTCCTTTGTGTCCTCTACACTAAGAACTAAACTGAGATGCTAGCTCTACTGTATCTGGAACCGGAAAGGAAGACTTGAGATGAGTCTGAAGTTAAATAGTATCTGTGAACTGGCTCCCCCCCTCCGGCGGGGCTAAAGGTCTCAGGCCAATAGGGGGGTCAGAGATCAAATCTGAGGCGCGGCTAGAGACACAGCAGGGGTCACTGTAGTTTGGGGAGCTCAAACTTTTCCCTCCAGAATACTGTAACATGGATTGGAATGTGACACAAGGCCTCAGGTCTGTGGCCTCTTTGTCCCTGGTAGTCCCAACACTTATTATCCACTAGAAAACTGGAGTCGTGCCTTTTATTCACTTTCCACTTCATCCTCTGTTCTTCTGTGTTTGAGTCCAGAGCAGTAAACCACAGAGGAACTTGCAGAATGAGTCACTGTCAAGTTGGTGAAAAGAAGATTCATCTCCTCTCTGTTTGCCTTCACTCCTGCAGGTGCTGTTGCAGCCATAGTTGTTGCTGTGGTCCTCTGTGTTCTTCTTCCTCTTGGTGCTCTCCTGTTGGTGGACTTCATCAGACTGAGAAGTGGAAGAAACAGTAAGTGACCATTTCTGCTCTGTAGCATTTCACTTTCAGTGCATTTACTCCAGTTTAGATGGAGCTTTTAACAGGTGTCTCAAAACCACTTTCAGGTCTCACAGGGAATTGTGTGACGAGATGCAGAGGACAACAGGACCAAGATCCCTTCACTGGTTACCATGTTGCAACCGGATCGGGTCCAGTCTACATCCAGGACCTAGTCCAACCGGATGAAAGGAGAGGGACAGGCCCCTGTGAGCTGCGAGCAGAGACGTCCCCTCACTTGGAGCATTACAGAGAGATTATCTAAGTGAATGAAGTTGATGATGAAATGAAACGACTTCTATAACAAATGTTCACTGCTGTTAACACTTTAAAAGTTTGTATTAGATATACGTGATGAAGTGTCTGCTTAACCTCTGATATTAAAATGTTGAAGCCACAGTTCATGTGATTGAACCGTTTATTTGTTTATCACAAGTACTGAGGACATTGTACATGGACCTTTTCCTTATAAATAAAACAGGACACTTTGGTGAATTAAGGTTTTCAGTCATCAAATGTTGTCTTTCTGACCCTGAAATCGAGGTGTTTGTTAGTGAGGTGGAGAACCATATGGGACAGCAGTGATGTCAGTAATAAAGAAAATACACTGGTCCTCTGCCGCTGCTGTGGATAACAGAATGTGTGAGATCAGAAATCGCTGAACCCTCGCTTCCTCCTCGTCCGCAGTCACACATCGAGCAGAACCCCGCACCAGTGTCACGGAAGTATTTATTTATTTAGAGCATCGGATCGATTCCCTCACATCAGTGGATCCTCACCTCCTCTGGGATATAATTTGGAAAGTTTCTTCATTTCATGAAAGTAATCTCCTGTGCGCTCTGTGCACTGTGCGCCTGATGGCGCAGTCCCGTTCACTGCAGGGTTTCGATGATACACGCACAGTGTTATAAGATATAATTAATAAAACCTATTAATGACTCGGCTCTGTAACTCCGCTGTTAAATGGAATCTGAACGTAATTTGCTGTAAGTTGTTTCATATATTTTTATATAAAAAGGTGCGTGTGGAACAGATATTGTTTGCGAGCAAAACTAAGCTGTTGGTTTTTATGTAAATGATGAATTGGATCAATAATCTGCTTCAGTTCACCACCTCACGTCTGCATAATGTTCGGTCGGAGCGAACCAGCGCGTGTCCGCGGCTCTGGAGAGCGACGCTCAGAGACAGAGGAAGACGGAGCGGGTCCAACAGCCGAGTGTTGGTGTCTGCTGCTTCTGCTTCAGAGGAGAGGAGCGGAAAGAGGATTGATATCAACACACTGAGGTCACAACACTTCATGTCGGACATGGTGACACGTGCTGAGAGACTGACGCGGGGAGCACAGAGAAAAGAGACTATAATGATTGCATTTGAAAGAAAGGTGTCTCCACAGGAGGTCGACTTCGGATTCAGGAAACATAGAATTCGGGAGTTCGTACATCACCGGGCTGGAACATCACCAACAGATGTTACGACACGTTACACGGATCCGTTCTGACCGGCAGTCTGACTGGCAGCAGTGCGCGTCACGCCGGGTTCACGCCCGCTCTCATGTATCTCAGTGGCGCTGTTCACTTAGGCTGTGATCGCGCTCAGCACCTATGCTTTCCGCGTCAGGTCTTTTCTCTTCGGGTTGTCGCCAGATGCGGAAGCGACGCGTAACTCTGTGACGCACAGCAGCCGGGCTGTTCACATGAGACTTTGCATTGCTCCGCGCCCGTCAGCCCGTGATTCTGCTTTCTCCGCGGGTTGTATATACTCCGTTCAATGTAGGGGTTCGGGGTAAATGATGATGGTCTTCATAGCACCCCCCGCCCCCCCTCTCTTTCTCTGTCTGTCTGCTTGTGTGCTTGTAGTTGGGGGGCGGAGGACACATTTAATCATGTGAGGGGGAAAACTCGGGGAAATTGAAACTCCAGAAGAACAGCAGGGAACGCTAAAATACGGGACACATATTTGATAATTTATTTATAATATGTCATTGTTATCGTTTAAATTAATTTCCCAGTGCGTTTCCCCAAGCGATGCGCAGAAACCATCGGTGCAGAGCGCGATGCGCAGCCCCGAGCGAACCTGGTCGCCTCCTTTCCGCTCCCATGTTACTCAGATCAGATGTGATGTTCACATCGTCGCGATGCGCCGCCTGTCGCAGAGGGTTCCAACACAGTTGAACAGTTTACTTTCGATATTGGTCGGTCCACCGCTGAATGGTGCGAGTCACCGGTCTGTCACGTTTGAGTTTCTGCCTCTAGGAAGGTCGGCAAAACTGAAGTGATCTGATTTGCCGAATGTGAGTCGAGGGGGGGCCTTATACAAATCCCGGCGAGTGTAAATCCCGATCATGACACGCCCCCTCTACTATAGTATAAAGGCTGCACTCTGCAGTCTGTCAGTACAGGACATCAGCTCCTGTGGGAACACGCGAGCTAAGCGATGATGGAAGCGACACTGATGGGATCGGTCCCAGAATGTCCCCGTGGTTAACTCTTTAGTTCTATATCGTATAGGCTTCACCCTTTAAGGCTATCGCTAGTGGGTTTATCCCTCGCGCGCATGCGCAGCACTGAAAACTTTAGTCCACGCCCACTAACTGTGGGCCCCACCCCCGGTCTCACCGTGTATAAATTGGAGTGAGACCGGCCGCTCGTTTCCCATTTTTCTTCAGCCATGAAGCAGCACGGAAGTTCCAACAACAGCATTCGTCTGTGCCCGGTCTGCAACACCGGGTACATTATGCCTGACGACCTGCACCCACGATGCGAGTCCTGCCTGGGGCCTGAGCACGCCGGCCTGGCGCTCACCCCCGTAGCCTCCTGCGCGTTCTGCAAACTCCTCACGGTGGACGAGAGACGCAGGCGAGCAGAGGCTTATGCCGACATGGACGGCGACGGCTTCGCTTCGCAGCGGGACTTCGGGCTAGACAAAGCCATCGATCATTTTAACGACGGATCGGAGTCGGCTGACTCCGCTCCTGGAGCGAAAGAGTCAGATTATCGTCCTGCAGATCCCCCCTCGAGCTTGAGGCGTCGGATGATTTTGATTCACCGCCGGCCTACACTCCCCTGTCGACCATGGGTGCTCTCGTGAAGGAGTTGCCGGCAATAATTCAGATGACTGCGGCCTCCAGGAACCTGACGGTGCCAACCCCGAAAGCCGCTGCTCCGCCGGACGAGATGTACGGGGTCTTCGCCTTCGCACACAGGGTCCGCGAGGACGTGGTCTGGCCATGTTTTCCGAGCATCACCAAATACCAGAGCAGTGCGGCGGAGGAACCAGGGAAGATGAAGGCGCCGGTGCTATCCTACATTCCCATCACACGTGTCGAAGGTTTTTCTGACCGGGGGTTCCCCCCGGTGCCCCCGCTGGAGCCAAGCTTGGCTTCCGTGTTAGGGGCGAGGGTTAGCCCTCTCGGGGGACGTTGACCGACGCCCCCCTCCGCATCGGGCCAAATGTTGACTAGGCTGGCTGACCGGGCACACCAGTGTTCTGCTCAAGCTTCAGCCGCCGCTAACAACATAGCGCTCATGGCTCATTGGGTGAATGCCATCTCCCTCGAGCCTGACTCCCTGGCCGGTCAAGCAGGGGAGCTATCCAAAGTTTCCAGCACAATGCTGACCCTGTGCGCCGCCATCGCTACAGCGACGTCCCGCATCTCTGCCTGGCAGACGATGATTCATCGATGCGTTTGGCTCAATCTCTCCAACCTGTCTGAGGGGCTACGGAAGGAGCTCCTCGGGGGTCCCATCACTCCGGGCAGCCTGTACGGGACGAAGCTGCAGTCCGCTCTCGCTGAGTTGCAGAGCAACGCAGACGAGATTGACAAAATCAAGAAACTGCCCCAGGGCTCGTATGCACGCAGAGAACAGGATCACCGGCGAGATCACCGGGTTCCTCCACATCAACGGCCGAGGCGTCCCGCGTCAGCATCTCGCCCCTCTGCACCACCTGTCCAGCCCCCTCCTCCACCTCCTCGTTCGGGCCCACCACCGGCGGCTGCCCGGCAGACACATCGGTGGGGAAAGGGCCGACGGCCTGGTACCTGGTCCAACCCGCCGGAGGAACCCCCATGAAACAGGGGAGGAGATTCTGACATGTTGGGGGGGTTATGTGTGTTAAGACTGAGGGAAGTTTTGAAATAAAACAAAAAACATCTTCCCCAGAAGAGCAAATCCTTTACACAGGCTGCACCTGAGTCAACAGACTCTGCTGTCACTGTTTCACACACATCATCCCCCACACTGTGTGAGCTGCCCGTTGATTCACGGCACAGACTCACAATACTAAGTCAGTACATTTCCTCTGTCACAAAAACAGAGTGTTCCCCCCCCACACCTTTTTCTGCTGACAGAAAGTGTTTCCATGAGCCCACGAGAGCCGTCACCACGCCTCGTGTGGACATCACACACTCTCTTCTTCCTGCACTCAGCGTCTCCCCCCCTCTTTTCTCGAGGAGCGAGGGTTTGACTGCACATGAGAGATGCGTTCAGGAGCCTTGTAAAATAAAAGGTCATCCTATGCGACGGTTGTCTGACACAGACGCGTCATCCCCTTGTCAGCGTCCAACTACAAGTGCAGTTGAGAGCCTGTGTGCTCCGGGGCCTCTGATCAGCCCTTTCGCTGCGAGCCCCCCATGGGTTGTTCCGGAGTCTGCTCCGATGCGAACAACGGCGGTCAGGGCCCTGGCTTGGCTCGTCACCATGACAACCACAACGCACCAAGCAAGTGCACGCCCCCTCTCAGAGCATTACTCAGAGTGGCAGCGCGTATGTATAATGGACATATGGATGGACAGAATTGTCAGCCGAGGTTACACTCTGCAGTTTGCTTCCCCACCCCCGCGTTTCAACGGGATAGTGGAAACAATCCTGTCATCTCAGGAACATTGTCTCGCTCTCCAGTCAGAGCTACAGGAACTTTTGAGGAAAAATGCAATTTCCAAAGTTCCTCAGGGGGAGGAGACACAGGGGTTCTACTCCCGTTATTTCCTGGTCCCGAAAAAGACGGGAGGCGTGAGACCCATCCTCGACTTGTCTCTGTTCAACAAGTCGATCATGGAGAGGCGGTTTCACATGCTCACGATCAGACAAGTGTTGGAGTGTGTTCACCAGGGAGACTGGTTCAGCTCCATAGATCTGAAGGACGCATATTTCCACGTGTCGATCGTATCGAAACACAATAGATATCTGCGCTTCTCCTTCCAGGGGATACAATATCAGTACAACCGCCTGCCGTTCGGTTACTCCCTTGCTCCACGCACTTTCTCCAAGTGTGTGGAAACGGCGCTGGAGCCGTTGCGCAGGACAGGGATGAGAGTGTTATTCTACCTGGACGATCTGCTTTTATTAGCTCGTTCCAGGGAGGAAGCTGTGTTACAGACGAAAACACTGGTGTGTCATCTGTCGAGTTTGGGCTTCACCATAAATTGGGAAAAAAGCTCTGCTCTCCCCGCTCAGATCGTGACGTATCTGGGGGTGGAGCTAGACTCTGTCAGCATGAGGGCGCGGCTCTCACGACAGAGAGTTATGGCAAGCCGATTTGACATAAATTCGCTAGACTGGATATGTGTTGCAGATATCTGCAATTCAGTTTCGCCTAGTCAAAGAGAACATTTTGGATATCCGCAACTACATTCCTCCTATCCACAACTGTCATTTCAGATATCCACAAAGACATTCCTCCTAGGAGAAATGACGTCATTTTTCCCATTCATGTCTATGGGGTTTCTCATTACAGATATCTACAATTCAATTGCGGATATCCACTATGTGAATTACGGATATCTGCAACTGATTTGTAAATATCTGTAATTCCAGTTGGAGATATCTACAATTTGACTCTGACTAGTCATAATTCCAGTTCAAGATATCTTTAATTCACCTCAATTCAAGATATCTACATGTCCCTTTTCAGATATCTTAAATTAAGTTTTGACTAGGCGAAATTACATTGTAGATATCTCTAACTGGAGTTAAGACTAGTCAAAACGACGTTGTAGATATCTCAAACTGGAGTTAGGGATAGTCATAATTTAATTGTAGATATCTATTATCAGGTTATAGATATCTTGAAATTAATTTTGATTAGAGATATCTAAAGTTGTAGATATCTGTAACTTTCATTCCGCCTAGTCAAAATTGAATTACAGATATCTTAAATTAGAGTTTTGACTAGGCAAAATTACGTTTCAGATATCTGTAATGACAAATTATAGGACCGCCTCCCACTTTAGACGGGAGCGGAGCAGGTCGTTGTCGTTCATCATCATTCACACAATACACCTGTGTTCACTGATTACATCGGTCCACAGATCAGTTTAGTACCATGTCACAGCAGCCGGCAGTCGAGGGGGTCGGGGTTTTTAACCGTCTTTTTAACGCTGCAGCCCGTGCCAGGCGGGAGCTGGCAACGAGCAATGAGGATTCCCGATTACTTTCTTCAACGAGAAGACTATTTCGCCGGGAAGTTCCACGAGTTCGGGGTAAGTTTGGCCATTTGCTAGCTAGCAGAATGTGCTAGCAGAAGTTCGGGGTAACGTTAGCTGTTAAATATGTTAACCTATCTTGTTTTTCCGGGTTGACTATCGTGCTTCGTTATCGTTACTATAAAGTTATTTGCAGCATAATTCACAGCCTCATACGTATTTAAGTGTAACGTTAATTCAGCTGCTACCTCAGGGATTCCCAATCTGGTTATATATCGCCGTTTTTCAGAATACCCTGCTGCTATATATAAACATGGCCTAACCATGACGCACTTTATAATAGAGCACCTTACCACCCACTGAATCACAGGGTCAGTCCCTCTCTGCCTGCATGCCATACACCCCTCAGTACATTCATGTGAACTTTTTATTTGTTTTATTTAGTATCTTATTGTCCATATTATTCATATAGATTTTAGCGAAGAGTGACTGACAGTTATGTATTTGTGTTTACAGGAGGATCTGGTGGCCGCAGGGAAAACCTTATTTGGCAAGCAAAGCTTTTCCTCCTTCCAGGGCCAGATAGTGATTTTCTGCCCCCAACAAAAACACTTGATGAACTTGCTAAACTTGGATTAGGTAATGTGAGATTGAAGCACATAAGAATTGAGTGTTATTTACTTTTACACCTTATTATCCAACCTTCTTGCCAAGAAAACTATGGAACAAGCTTTTTTAATTCTAACTTGAGCCTGTCTGGTCCCATTTGTAAAACTGTGTATTGGGAGACATTTAATTATGTTAAAATACATTTAGCATTTGTTTTAAAGAAATATTGTAGAGCTGTTAACTCTTTAATGCATTTTCATAAAAGTTTCCATGTAGCCATTTTAATAAATACACCTATGCCCTTCCAACACTTTCTCATGCCAAGGCATCATTTTGAAAGTGTTGAGGAATATCTCCCAATGAATCATTTTGCATCAGCTATCTAAAGTTAGTCAATGGTGGTTATGGTTAGTGTGGGTTCTAGGTGGTGCATTCGGAGGCTCAGCTACACCATATATCATATGTTAATGTTCTTTCACATATTATGCTCAGAGGCTCAACTGTGTGATGCCCTTGGGAGTGAAACCAGGCTCCCTCATCTCAGTCATATACAAATTTTGTTTAGCTTTAAACTTTGTAGAAGCACAACTTATCATAGGTTAGCTGTGGCAGTCATACAGGTCTACTTTAGTGGTTGGCAACACTGATTATCTCTGAAAATATGACAACAGTTTGGAAGCCTTGATTTGTGGAATTTATCGTCTTTGAAACTGTCTTCGCGAACATTGTAGGAGTCTGGGCAAGATCTCTAAGGACAGTTTGCGAGGATTCCTGAAATATCGGGAATATAGTATTAGCAACTAATGGCTGAGTCACTTTGCCACTAGAAGCAGATTATACTGATGTTTACATTTCCATTTTTAGGAAAACCTGTGCAAGATTCAGCAGACAGCCGCACAAACTCGAAGATTGGGTTGAACTGGAGTCTAGCAGAATTAAACAGCTTTGTTTGTCACAGCTACCCTCACATAAGCTTAAATTTGGTTGGGTTTGAATTGGCAAGAACAGGCAAAGGACGCAAAATCCAGATATTGAATGTTAGTTCTGTGAGGGAACTAAAAACAGCTGTTGGCAAAAGCAGACTTTACATCATGCCACGAGCCACTGTCTTGCAGGTATGGAATTATATACACAGGGATTTATATCATACTACAGTGCTGAAGTTAGTTTCACCTTTGTAACCTATTTTGAGGTTCTTAGAAATAGGCTGTTTATGTTTTTTTACCTTGACAGTTATAATAATAATAATGTACTACAATCAAATGTGTTAACTCTAATGTCTGCCTGTAACTGAAGTTACCCTCTCTGACCTCAGGAAACCTCACCACCCTCAGCCATGTCCCAGAATTCATTCCCACCACTCTCTGCAGCTCCAGCAGCAGATGAGACCTCACAGGTGGCTAAGGAAAATGTGGTTTCAGATCAGGTCCATATTGAAATGATTGCACATCTAAGATCAGTATGCACTTGATGAGTGGCAGATATAAACGGTGTTTTTGTCTTTTTCTAATATGTATTTATTATACTGTGATGTCTGAGCAGTTACATTCCCCAGGCAAACAGTTTTTGTACGTTTTGATTTTCTGTGTACTGCCAGGTGGCATCCACATCCTCTGCCATATCCATGGTTTCATTCCCACCACTCTCAATTGCTCCAGTACAAGATGAGACCGCCCCTTTGGCTGAGAGTACCCAAGCTCAAAGTGTGGTTGCAAATCGGGTAACAAATTTTGACATTAAAGAATCTATTATTTTAAGTATGTGTAGGCCTATTTGATGGTGATTGGTGAGAAATGCCATTTTTTATGTTTTACTTTAGGCTCTTCAAGAATGGCAAGCAATACGTGCCCAGCAAGACCAGGAATATAATGACAATTGGTTGGTGGATCAGGAGAAGGTAAAATTTCCAAGTTGTTATTTTGTATGTTTTACATGATATTACAGAATGCATAAATAATTTTATGTGGTCTTTTAATAGGAGAGGAAGAAACTAGCCTATCAGGCCTGTGAGGAAAGGCGTCAAAAGGTTTGTTTGTAATATTCGTTTGAATGAACTAGCCGAAGATTAATTTGAATTTTCTTTTTAATGAGAGCAATAACATTTCAGGCTATTGAAGCAAGACATCAGCGTCTATCTGCATGTGAGGTACCCTCTGATGGGGTGTTGATCAAATTTAAATATCCAGATGGACACCTCAACATGAGGAAATTCAGCTTGTGTGAGCCAATTCAGGTGATGTGTGTTCAGCTTGAGAAAATATCAAGTGTCGTCACAGTGGGTTGTCAAACGTCACTGGAGTAACACTGTTTCACATATTTTTAGACCTTGTTTGACTTTGTGGGACAAGATGATGGTGCCAGTGAAATCTTTGTGGTACAAGAAGCCACATCATCAAGATCAATTGAGAGCAGTTCCGCCGGGTCAATAATTGATCATGGCATAAAACCATCCTCAACTCTTTACTTACTTTGGTTTTCAAATCACCATGTACAGGTAAATGTATATTGCATTGTATTTCCTGTCTCAAATGAAAAATTGTTTTGTTTTGTGCAAGCTCATGTATTGTGTATGTTTGTCTTCAGGAAATTCTCTCAGGTCAACAAAATGATGGAGCTCATGCCCTAAACCATACATCTCCTGGTCAGTCGTCGCTGTCTGAGCCCTCAACCCAGCAAAGTCTCTCTGTGCCCTCTCTCCAGTCTGAGCCCTCAACCCAGCCAAGTCTCTCTGTGCCCTCTCTCCAGTCTGAGCCCTCAACCCAGCCAAGTCTCTCTGTGACCTCCACCCACTCACTGCTGTTTGAGCCCTCTCTCCAGCCTCTGCCATCTGAGAACTCTATCCAGCCATCGCTCACTCTGATCTCACAACCGCAAGAAATCCTGACTGATGAAGAACCATCACTCCCTCCTTCACCTGTCCAGGAACCAATCATTGATCTTGATGAACAAGAGGAGACGGTTTCACAAAATCAGTCTCCTGTATCAACACATCACCTTAGAGGACCTGTGGATGAGTATGTGTTTCTCATTAACTTGACATTGATGTTTTTGGTGTATGTAAATATTACATTTTCTATACCATAAAAAGGACTAGCACTAAACCAAAGTCAGTGTGATGCTTATATCCTGTAACATTTAAGCAGGTGGTTAAAACTTAGAAAACATGGTACATATTTGGCATATGAATAAAATGTATGAACTTCTTTGGTTGCAGGATTGATCTACAGACCATATTGAAAAAACTGGTCAGCAAAGTAGATGACTGCTTCTCTCCAACAAGCAACCAAATAAATGTGTGCAGGGACAATGTTTTACCACGTAGCCTGCGGGCATTTAAACGGAAGTCCTTCGACCCTGAAGCAAGACTGGATGTTGTCTTTGTGGATGAAGATGACAATGGTGAAGGGGCAGTTGACGAAGGCGGCCCGACCAGAGAGTACCTAAGGCTGTTGATGAGGGCCGTCCACCAATCAAACATCTTCGATGGACATGAAGATGATTTCGCCTAGTCAAAACTTAATTTAAGATATCTGAAAAGGGACATGTAGATATCTTGAATTGAAGTGAATTAAAGATATCTTGAACTGGAATTATGACTAGTCAGAGTCAAATTTTAGATATCTCCAACTGGAATTACAGACCGGCAGTTGCGTCTTGATACGCAAGGTAAGGAAGCCCAAATTCTTGGGGCTGTCTTCATTCAACTGGCATAATATTAGAAATGTATACACGGAAACCTATTTAAATTATTGCACTCCCTTATTTCTCCTGTCTTGATTTATTGTGTTTTTTTTACGTGTTCATTTTAGCTTTACAGAGTAAACTGTACACCTGGGTGGGGAAAATGATAGCTGTGTGCATCATTCATGGAGGAGTTGGTCCGCATTTCTTCTCGGAAAGGCTTTTCCGGCAAATCTGTGGAATAGAAACTACCCCGGCCACGGTCGATGAAGTTGGCGACCATACTTTTAGGGAGCAGTTCATGAAAGTAAGAAGGAGAAAGGTGTTATACATTGAATGTACAGTCTACTGTGACACAGCCCTCCAGTTGCTTTCTATTAACTTTCTATTTATGAAATGCTTCCTTTCATAGTGTACAGCTATTGACATGTAATTTATATAGGATAGGTGTCCTTGTAAGCCAAGTTTGGATTGTAGACTCCTGCACATTTTAATTATCCTTGTCTTTATGTGCCACTCACTATCTTTCATTCTGTCTTTTCTTTCTTTTTGTCTTTTCTTTTTAGATACAGGATGCAACAACAGTCAGAGAGGCAAACAATGCAATAACAGAGGCAGCAGATAGTCTCAGTATTATAGGTGCCTTGAGACATGTGTCCAGCCTGGAAGAGAAGGACTCCCCTTGTCCAGTCAGCTGCTGACTTCTTTGTCAACGGCAGATTGGCGACTGCCCTGGACCAGTAAGTAATTGCCTCACCTGTCACTAGCCCAGGACAACTCACACTGTCACATGTTTTCATAGGTTTGCTGATGGGTTAAAAACCCTTGGATTACTCAAAGAGATGAGGGAGAATCCGGCCGTGTTCTTCAACTTCTTTGTCAATGAGGAAATTCCCCTTCAGGCGAAGGACCTGTGCAAGTTATTTGTTCCAGACTTCTCAGCGCAGGGCAGCAACCGGAGAAACCGAGAAAATATGACAATCTGCTTCTGGCGTGACTGGTTGATTGACATAGAAGGTATACTAATTATTCTACCAGTAACAATATTGTATGTGAAAACATTTGATTTATTTTAAATTAACTTTTCTCCAATTCTATCAAGGTGTGAAAGGCATCACTTAATCACCGTTTCACACCACTTTCTTGTGTTACAGAAGGAGAATGCAGTCCAGTCACCCTTGAGAGGGTTTTGGAATTTTCGTCTGGAGCCTCTGTAGTCCCTCCACTGGGATTTCCACACCCTCCTCAAATACAGTTCATTCATGAAGAGAACCGAATCTTCCCTGAAGCAAACACGTGTATTGTTACACTATGCCTGCCGCTGCACTCTTCTTATGAATGGTTTAAAAAACATATGATGGAGGGAATTTTGCAAGCGCCGACCTTTGGTCTTGCATAATGTTACCGTGTTTGTTTTTAAAATTGTTCAGTGCAGGTTGTTAGAGGGCATGCCTCTATTGTTCCCAATTGTTTTCTACATTCTAGTTTTACAAGTGCTCTTTAACTTGGCACTTGTTGTTCTAATCACAACCCCATCACCAGATTTGTGCCCACCCTCTGCCACTCTGCCAATGCTGGGCCCACGACACAGGCCACAATGCCTGTTAGTTGGGCATCAACCACAGCTGCCATCAAGTGCCAAGTGCACTTGCACCTTCACTTTTAATGATGTGGTACTCTGTTAATGTTATGTCCAATTTCATGCACTTTTAAATATTTTCTATGTCCAAATCTTACAAGTGCTCCTTGCCTCTGTGGCACTTGTTGTTCTCTTTACTGTGGTCATCCCCACTTGCTGCACTCTCAATAAAGTGGTCAGTGCTACAATGATGCATTGTTGAGTGTATTTATATGCAGGGCCTATAATTTAACAAATCCTTTAAATCAGCATCCCAATAGCAGAAGGCCTAATAGACATAAGAATAAATGGCTTCTAGGCAGAATGGAAACATTCTCACACAAACATGGACTTCTGATCAATACTCGGACTAACAAGACTTTATCACTTTAGATCAAGCGTTTGCAATAATACACATTTGTTCCGTTTGTTTTGAAGACGTATGACCATGCATGATGCCAGCCTCTTGGGCAACTGTGGGCAGGACATGCACATTAGTTAGACATCAAATGTATATTTATTTATTGTACAATGTTGACCAAGCACAATGGGAGCAGAAATGCAACTATACAGCCCATCCCCCTACACAGAGTAGCCTAAACAGAGTCAGGCAGGGCGTGTCGGCGCTTGTCAACCAACAATAGGCCTACAATATGACATATGACAACACTTGTTGCTACTTCCAATGTCTTGACTGGCACACCCGGCATTAGCTACATCCTGGATAATGTATGCAACACTCGCACACTCCATGTGGTAGGCTATGCCACTCGTTTTTTTGTTTGTTTATTTTTTATTGACCAATGTACGAAATCCATAACCACTCGGTTATCGGGTCACCCATGCAGGAGCGATAGAGCAAACTCCATGGCTCTGACCCATGCAACTTGTTTTTGTATTTTCACAAACAATCAGACGTGGTCTGAACCGTGCACCTGCATGTCCGTTGGAAACATTATCGCCACTATGTCGCCACAACTATTTTACGTAGCGAACTAATGCATATTATAGCCTAATATAAGAATGCAGTGATAAACGGACACACCTGAACGAATGCGCCCGACAGAGAAACTTCGGTCTTCCCCAGCCTGGAAATGTGTGCCTACTAGATTTTTCAGTTCAGCCAAACTGCTTTTGAGTTCGTTGTTGGTCTCTGGTGATAGCAAATCTTCAATTCTTCCGAGATTTCCTTCACAGCTTTCAATCGAACGACGTTCTCTCTCTCCACAAATCCCCTGTGTGAGGGCTCGTTCAATTTCATGGCATTTTCTGGTGATTTTTCGATTACAGCCAACGCCATGACTGCTCCTTTCTTATTCCCACTTCTTCTTTGATGGCAAACGGAAATTACGTATTTCTGGATATCTAAAACGTCATGCCCAATAATTCGCACTCAAATGACGTTTGAGATATCTTTAACTTTAATTCTGCCTAGTCAAAACTGAATTACAGATATCTGCAATTGTCATTTAAGATGTGTGACGAGTTGAATGTCGTTTTCTGTGACGTCATTGCAGATATCTGTAATTCAGTTTCGCCTAGTCAAAACTGAATTACAGATATCTTTATCTGTCGTTTCGACTAGTCACAATTACATTACAGATATTTTGAATGAAAATTCCAACTATTCAAAATGTAATTACGACTAGTCAGGAAGAAGTTATCTACAATGTTAATTCCGGATAGTCAAACGTAGTTGATAAATGACAATTCGGCTTGCCATAGATGGGGAGGTCCTCGACACGGGGATTGGAACCTTCATCCCGATCTGGTGAGTCAGATTTGGAGCAGGTTCGGCGAAGCAGAGGTGGATCTGTTCGCCTCTCGCGGAAACACACAGTGCGCTCTGTGGTTTTCTCTGAGCGTGCGGGACAATCCTCCGCTGGGAGTGGACGCGTTAGCGCATCGGCCGTGGCCCAGGATGCTTCTTTACGCTTTTCCACCGTGTCCTTTGATTCCACGGTTCCTGGATCGAGTTCTAGAGGAACGGCTGTCAGCCATCCTCATAGCTCCGGAGCGCACGGCCGCGTCATGGTTTCCATGTCTGCAACAGCTGATCTCAGGGTTGCCATGGGAGATCCCGTGGCGCGGGGACGCTCTCTCTCAGGCAGGAGGAGCGATCAGGAATTACCCGATGATAGGTCAGCGTCTGTGGGCCTGGCCGCTGAACGGGAACATTTAGAGAGGCTGGGGCTCTCTCAAGATGTTGTGCGCACACTGTAAGCCCGGAGTAGTAGAGTTTACTTAAAAAATTTGAGGAAATAGGTTGCCCTAAAAAATTTAAGTAATGGAAAATGAAAACTTGAGTTGATTCAACTTAAAAACTTTAAAGGCTAGAATTGTTATTTTAAGTTCAATGCACTAAATGCCAAATTGATTTAACTTAAAATGTTAATTTGTGTACATTGAAAAAATGAGTTGTTTTAACTTTAAATCATTTGTGATATCAAATACTCTTCCTTATTACTCTACTTAGTTTTGTTAAGTTAAAGTGAGATTTTCTTTTCTTTTAGAATTTGTTAAACTAGGATAAAATAATTTAATGACAAAAATGTAACATTTTCAGTTTTATTCATTTGAACATACAATAACACGTAAACTTTACCTTTTAAAACCTAACAGTGCTGCTGGTAGCTAGAAGAACCACAGAAAATGGAATGATCATGAAATACAACAAAAAAAACAACTTTTTACAGCTAGCGTAAATCAACATATCAGCAATGTCATTTGCCTTCAGACAAGATGCGTGCACATGCGCACCAGACAACATTTCAATGTGTTCAATGTGACATCAGTGATAAGGATAAAGTGCATTTAACAGAGAATTACTGAAACGATTAAAATGAAAGTCTGTAGAAAAGGTGCAAGTCTGAGGTCAGTGCAAATATCAAAAAACAAGCACTGCCAATAGTGCAAATACCATCAAAACAGTGCTTATGCCATAAAACTGTGCAAAATGCCATCAAACTGTGCAAAACTGCAAACATGTATTCCTAAAAAACTGCTGACGCTTCTGGATTCGGGCTAAACAGCAGCAGAAGGAAAAAACAGAGCGAGACACTGGAAGGGCAAGGAGGGAACATAAGAGCATCACAGAGAAAGAGATATGAAGAGTGAGAGAGTGTGTGTGTGTGTGTGTGTGTGTGTGTGTTTTACAATGCAAGCTGATTTTTCAACGTTTGCATTTTCGGTGTCACTTTCGGCGCACTTCTTCCAAGGTCGAGCATTACCTGCTGAACAAAGTTGAAAGTGTTTTTCATATACTTAGGGTAATCGAGGTGCAGGGCATAAATTAGTCCAAAAAGAAGGCAGAAGGCCTGAGGTAGGTTTGCCAGGTTGTCCATCACCACGCTCCCTTCCAAGATGATGCCTACTTTGGATGGGTTGAGTGGAGTTGAATTTTCCTCATCCATGCAGAGGATTCCCACTGCAGTTTGACTGTATAGGCCATTGTCATTTACATCCTAACAGAGCAAGAAACAAATAGACAAGCAGAGGACATAATTATGCAACCTAGATTATGTAGAGTAATATGAAAAGTGTTGCACAACATAAACAGCACAGACAGTAACTGATTTAACTGACTTAACACACCTCATGTGGTTTTTGCTGCTCGTCAGCTCAGGCAAGTTTACAACAATGGCTTAAAATGAAAAGTCTATGCCTCTCAAACATTTAAAACAAATTAAATTACTTACAGAGCAGTTCCTGAAGAATGCACTGGGATCATCCCCCAAGATGACCGGCAATCCCCGAAGAATGAGGCACCTTATGTGTGTTGGCTCATTGACCTGGGAGATAGTGGACGTAGAATACAACAATAAAACAGTTTGTTAAGGATAGTCAAGTTTTTTTCATTTAATATCTGCATAGTCTTAATTTTTCAATCACCTTACTGCATTTCCCAGCACTGGAAAGTGCAGGACAAAGATTAACCAATGGAGATGAAGGAAGAGTGATAAGAAAAAGGAAAGGATAGCAGAGAGCAAATTGACCAAAAAGAATTGAAGAGCAAGGAAGAAAGAAGGAGAAGGTGTAGACTGATGTAGACGTTTCAACTCACCTTTGTCTTATGGAGAAGGTCAGTCAAAATCTGGCCGGTGAGGCCCCTCTTTTTCCTAAAGAGGTCCATCAGGCTTGGAGAGAAACGGTCAAGTGCATCAAAGAAGTTCTCTCTGAGACCCTGCCCCACCACTCGGTTGAACTCGCAATATACCTGAAACATATTACAAAGCAAACAATGTATGAGCCCATGTTAGAATGACCCAATCTGTGACCATTTACACAAGATTTGGTTAACCACTCCTAGATGGTCGTATATAAAACCTAGTGCTGAGTATTTTTTTCTACAATACACAAGACACAAAGCCATTGAATCATTTTTGTGAACACTCAAGTCATAAATGCTATTATTTATTGGGGGGGAACTAAAAGTGAAAGCTGAAAATGTGTGCCTGACTGGTCTTGACTGGTCCTCACTGCTCACAAACAGCCCCTTAAGTGAAAAATATAAAACAGATGTAGTTAATGCTTTCATGTGCTCACAAACACTGCATTTTCAAAAAAAGTTGTCACTGAAAAAAGTTTGCATTGCACCTAGAGTAATTAATACGTAAGTAATAGATGAAAAATGTCGATGGACTGGTTAACGTCTCACCGAGAGCCACTTCAAATTCAAACGCTTTCAACCATGTGTAGCAGGTAAGCTAAAATGGCGTCGCTAGTATTAGCTTACTAGCACTCACCTGATTAAGCTAACTGCACCGCAGCCGTTGCGCCGCCGCGTTCCTCTCTCCTCTGCCCGATAAAGAAGCGGGACCCCCGCTTCGTCCGTGGCGGCTCCCGTGTCCCGTCCGTCCGGTGCGCTCGCTTTCGCCGTCCGTCCGGTGCACAGGTCCGGTGCGCTCGCTTTCGCCGTCTGTCCGGTGCACAGGTCCGGTGCGCTCGCTTGCGCCGTCCGTCCGGTGCACAGGTCCGGTGCGCTCGCTTTCGCCGTCCGTCCGGTGCACAGGTCCGGTGCGCTCGCTTTCGCCGTCCGTCCGGTGCACAGGTCCGGTGCGCTCGCTTGCGCCGTCCGTCCGGTGCACAGGTCCGGTGCGCTCGCTTTCGCCGTCCGTCCGGTGCACAGGTCCGGTGCGCTCGCTTTCGCCGTCCGTCCGGTGCACAGGTCCGGTGCGCTCGCTTTCGCCGTCCGTCCGGTGCGCTCGCGTTCAAACAAACAACCGTCCCTAGTACTACACGCAGCAGCACGATCCACACGATCCACACGCATGGAGAGCTTCACCTTCTTCAGCAAGCACAGGCGGGAAGAAGGTACCTTCTTCTTCGTTGTCGTTTTTGTCCTTACAGATGCATGTCGCCACCTACGACGCGGGGTGTGTAACTGCATGACTTGAAAACTCAAGTTTATACAACCAAAACTTAAGACTTTTTGTATATTCCACTTAAAATTATCCACCAACTTCATTACTCACAAATGTTAGTATATTCTACTCCAAATTAGTAGAATAAACTTACATCTGATAGTAATGGTATCATACTTAAATTTTTTATGTACATTCAACTTAAATTTTCCATCCCAGTAGATGTCCGGGCTTACAGTGCACTATCCAGTGCGCCAGGGCCGCATCTACCAGAGCTTCATACACATCCAAATGGAACGCTTTTCAGCGTTGGTGTGTAGGCAGGAGTCTGGATCTCACGGTGTGTCCCCTGCCTCAGGTGTTGTCATTCCTCCAGCTTTTGATGGATAGGAATTTGGCTTTTAGCACAGTTAAGACATATGCTGCTGCTATTTCTTCCTGTCATGAAGGTTTTGGTGGCAGAACAGTGTTCAGTCATCCTCTTACGAAACGATTCCTGAGGGGCGTAAGAAGAGACAGGCCAGTGTCACGTTCCTTGGGCCCTCAGTGGGATTTAGCACTGGTTTTACGTGCATTGGTGAAAGCTCCTTTTGAACCATTGGAGCAATTTCTGCTTAAATTATTGTCACTCAAAACAGCTCTGCTGTTGGCTTTGACATCTGCAAAGAGAGTTAGTGATTTGTCTGCTCTCTCTGTGGCACCTTCATGTCTTCGGATCCAAGGAGATTGCAGCTCGGCTATTTTACGCCCTAATCCTGCTTTTACGCCTAAAAGCATCACGAGCTCTTTCAGATCAAGAGTGATCACTTTGGAGGGGTTTTTCCCACCCCATCACAATTCAGAGGAAGAGGCCACTTCCCATCTTCTCTGTCCTGTGCGTGCGCTGGCCTGTTATGTGGCGCGCACGGCCGTGGTGAGACGCACACAGCGTCTGTTTGTGCATTACAGGGAGCAGTCTCAAGGGCTCCCCCTGTCGGCACAGCGCCTGTCTCACTGGCTCTGTGAGGCCGTGTCACAGGCTTACCTTTCATCAGGGATGGATCCTCCACAGAACATCAGAGCACATTCCACCAGAGGAATTTCCTCCTCTGCGGCTTTGCATGGAGGAATGACAGTGGGGGATATCTGCACTGCAGCTTCCTGGTCCTCCCCCTGTTCTTTCATCCGTTTTTACCTGCGGGATGTTTCCCGTTCCTCCATGACTCACTCTGTACTGAGTGTTTTGTCAGAGTGATGGTTTATTGGATGTCTCTGAATGATGCTCTCCCTCCCATCTAAAGAGCTGGGGAGAGTTGTCTGACTTCTACTCTGTATTTGCTAGCCTTAAAGGGCTGCCCCTATACTCATAGAATCTAGAGTTACAATACGTAACTTACGCTTCAGGGGAGGGGGTCTCCATTCAGCGCCAGGGTCGGACAACAAACTAGGGGAAGAGCAAGGGAGGAGGTGTCTGCTGCATGGAGAACAATGTGTGTCGCTCAGATGTGGAGATTATTTCTTCGGGATGTTCTCCGGACCTGGAGCAGCTCGTGATCAGATGCCGACCTTATTTCATCCCGAGGGAGTTTACATCTGTCGTAATAACAGCGGTGCACACTCCGTCACATGCCGACATCAGGCCCTGGACGAGCTGCATGCAGTTATCGACAGGACCGAGACATCACCATCCGAGGCTGCGTGTATGGTCGTCGGTGATTTTAACAACGCCAAGATGAGGAAAGTCCTGCAGAGATACCATCAGCTCATCAGCTGTCCTACGCGGGGTGCGAACACACTCGACCATGTCCACACTCCCTTCGGGGATGCTAGAAGGGTTGCTATGAAGACCATCATCACCATTGAGCGAAGCAAACAACATCCAGCGGAGGAAGCAGAATCACTGGCTGACCGGCGCGGAGAAATGCACGTTCGGTGTGTACACAGCGATCATTGCTGCCGGTCAGAACTGTTCCTTGTAAAGTGTCTTAAGATCTGTTGTTGATGTCCCAGCCCGGTTTGGGGGGTGGGTATCATTTGAGTTGAACCCATGTTTTCTCCTGTTTCTGGATGAGGAGTGAGTTTAGGAACATGTCTTTTGGTTCCTTTCACTTCAGTATAGATAAGTTCAGGTTGCTCCCTTCAGGTGGTTTGTGTTTGCTGTTTTGCTGTTCGCCCCCCTGAAGCTAAAGAGTTAACCACGGGGACATTCTGGGACCGATCCCATCAGTGTCGCTTCCATCATCGCTTTGCTCGCGTGTTCCCAAAGGAGCTGATGTCCTGCGCGGATGCAACTTCCGTCCGTCCGCTCGCTTTATTCTATCCTTAGACCGGCTGCGAGGACATCGCGTAAAACCCACAGCGCGAGTGTGACGCGGACTGTTACAGTGTAACTTCCGCTCTGTAAACAATTGTCATGTGATTTACTTGTCTGTTTATTATTGTTTTAAATGAAATTCAACATAATCTCAAATACTGTACAATGTAATTTAATGTAATAGCAGCATGATGACAGTCAGTTCCTGAAAATTAAAATCCTCTTCTCTAACAAAACCTTGCTTCCCTGTGTTGATGTGATATTGTGAACAACGTATACTGAATGATTACAGTTAATGAAATGCAGCAACTGAAATACTTGCGGATTTTCTTGATAGAAACAAAGTTGTCTATTACAGATGTAGATTTCAGAACATGACAGTTATCAGTCTGTTCATTACATGTGATAAAAAATGCAATCACACAGCACATGTCACCATGTCCGACATGAAGTGTTGTGACCTCAGTGTGTTGATATCAATCCTCTTTCCGCTCCTCTCCTCTGAAGCAGAAGCAGCAGACACCAACACTCGGCTGTTAGACCCGCTCCGTCTTCCTCTGTCTCTGAGCGTCGCTCTCCAGAGCCGCGGACACGCGCTGGTTCGCTCCGACCGAACATTACGCAGAACCAATGCGGATTGAACAGTTTACTTTCGAGAGGAGTCTCTCCAGACACGCCCCCTTTGTGCATCCGACTCTCCAGACACACACCCCTGCGATCTGATTTGCCCAATGTGAGTCGAGGGAGGGCCTTATACAAATCCCGAACATTACGAGTATAAATGGTTGCACTCTGCAGTTTTATCTGCACAGGACATCAGCTCCAGATCAGTGAAAATCTTAGCGTGAGAACAGGACCTGCAGCCGGCTCTGCTGCGGACAAAACTCTGGAAAATGGACAAGACTCTGTTCACTTTACTGCTCATTGCCCGACTTGTGTCTGGTGGGTTTATTAATCCATGTTCACACTGACACCACATCTGTCCTGAGAGGCATCAGCTCTGTGTGATGTGAACAGGACTAAATGTGTTCTGTGTTTTCTCAGGTGGATCTCATCCCATATGTTCGAGTCTGTCAGTAACGGTGGAAGAAGGTGAAGACGTGAGTCTTTGGTGTGGACTTGTTGTTCCCTCGGTCAACTTGAGGAATTACACGGTGGAAGTTACAAGAACTGACCCCAGGCAGTTCGTCCTCCTGTATCGAGACAGAAGAGTCCTCCTTGATGTCCAGATGGAGCAGTACAGACACAGAACCACACTGGACCTCAGAGGCCTGATCAGTGGAAACGTGTCAGTGCAGATCTCCTCTGTGAAGATGTCTGACAGAGGAGATTACACATGTTTGATCCCCAGACTGAAACCCATGTGCATCATCACCCTGCATGTTGGTAAGGATCCTGAACTCATGCCTGTACGGCACAGTGGACAAACGGCAGATTGTGAGTGAACGTGTGATGTGAGAAAGTGCTCAACCTGTTTGTATCTCATGTGAAACAGTGGAACAGAGGAACCACGTCAGTGCTGCGCCTCGTCTGGAGAACAACTCTACTTCCAACCAGCCGGCGAAAGGTATCTGACTTTATTATCCACTAGAAAACTGGAGTCGTGCCTTTTATTCACTTTCCACTTCATCCTCTGTTCTTCTGTGTTTGAGTCCAGAGCAGTAAACCACAGAGGAACTTGCAGAATGAGTCACTGTCATGTTGGTGAAAAGAAGATTCATCTCCTTTCTGTTTGCCCGTCACTCCTGCAGGTGCTGTTGTTGTTGCTGTGGTCCTCTGTGTTCTTCTTCCTCTTGGTGCTCTCCTGTTGGTGGACTTCATCAGACTGAGAAGTGGAAGAAACAGTAAGTGACAATTTCTGCTCTGTAGCATTTCACTTTCAGTGCATTTACTCCAGTTTAGATGGAGCTTTTAACAAGTGTCTCAAAACCACTTTCAGGTCTCACAGGGAATTGTGTGACGAGATGCAGAGGACAACAGGACCAAGATCCCTTCACTGGTTACCATGTTGCAACCGGATCGGGTCCAGTCTACATCCAGGACCCGGTCCAACCGGATGAAAGGAGAGGGACAGGCCCCTGTGAGCTGCGAGCAGAGACGTCCCCTCACTTGGAGCATTACAGAGAGATTATCTAACTGAATGAAGTTGATGATGAAATGAAACGACTTCTATAACAAATGTTCACTGCTGTTAACACTTTAAAAGTTTGTATTAGATATACGTGATGAAGTGTCTGCTTAACCTCTGATATTAAAATGTTGAAGCCACAGTTCATGTGATTGAACCGTTTATTTGTTTATCACAAGTACTGAGGACATTGTACATGGACCTTTTCCTTATAAATCAAACAGGACACTTTGGTGAATTAAGGTTTTCATTCATCAAATGTTGTCTTTCTGACCCTGACATCGAGGTGTTTGTTAGTGAGGTGGAGGTGGAGAACCATATGGGACAGCAGTGATGTCAGTAATAAAGAGAATACACTGGTCCTCTGCCGCTGCTGTGGATAACAGAATGTGTGAGATCAGAAATCGCTGAACCCTCGCTTCCTCCTCGTCCGCAGTCACACATCGAGCAGAACCCCCCACCAGTGTCACGGCAGTATTTATTTATTTAGAGCATCGGATCGATTCCCTCACATCAGTGGATCCTCACCTCCTCTGGGATATAATTTGGAAAGTTTCTTCATTTCATGAAAGTTATCTCCTGTGCGCTCTGTGCACTGTGCGCCTGATGGCACAGTCCCGTTCACTGCAGGGATTCGATGATACACGCACAGTGTTATAAGATATAATTAATAAAACCTATTAATGACTCGGCTCTGTAACTCCGCTGTTGAATGGAATCTCAACGTAATTTGCTGTAAGTTGTTTCATAAATTTTTAAACTAAAAGGTGCGTGTGGAACAGATATTGTTTGCGAGCAAAACTAAGCTGTTGGTTTTAATGTAAATGATGAATTGGATCAATAATCTGCTTCAGTTCACCACCTCACGTCTGCGTAATGTTCGGTCGGAGCGAAACTGCGCGTGTCCGCGGCTCTGGAGAGCGACGCTCAGAGACAGAGGAAGACGGAGCGGGTCTAACAGCCGAGTGTTGGTGTCTGCTGCTTCTGCTTCAGAGGAGAGGAGCGGAAAGAGGATTGATATCAACACACTGAGGTCACAACACTTCATGTCGGACATGGTGACACGTGCTGAGAGACTGACGCGGGGAGCACAGAGAAAAGAGACTATAATGATTGCATTTGAAAGAAAGGTGTCTCCTCAGGAGGTCGACTTCGGATTCAGGAAACATAGAATTCGGGAGTTCGTACCACACCGGGCTGGAACATCACCAACAGATGTTACGACACGTTACACGGATCCGTTCTGACCGGCAGTCTGACTGGCAGCAGTGCGCGTCCCGCCGTGTTCACGCCCGCTCTCATGTAACTCAGTGGCGCTGTTCACTTCGGCTGTGATCGCGCTCAGCACCTATGCTTTCCGCGTCAGGTCTTTTCTCTTCGGGTTGTCGCCAGATGCGGAAGCGTCGCGTAACTCTGTGACGCACAGCAGCCGGGCTGTTCACATGAGACTTTGCATTGCTCCGCGCCCGTCAGCCCGTGATTCTGCTTTCTCCGCGGGTTGTATATGCTCCGTTCAATGTAGGGGTTCGGGGTAAATGATGATGGTCTTCATAGCACCCCCCCCCCCCCCTCTCTTTCTCTGTCTGTCTGCTTGTGTGCTTGTACCAGGGCTGGACTGGGAGAACAAAACGGCCCGGGCATTTTTTGGCTCAGACCGGCCCACATAATTAGCCGAGCACATCTGCCATTAAGACATTTAGAAGACATAAGTTACGTCAATTTAAAGTAGCTCATATTAAAAGTACTTAAGTATCAAAAGTATCTGGTGTTGAAATGTACTTAAGTATCAAAAGTACAAGAACTAAAATTAAAAATGCAAATTGCTTTTTATAGTAGGTCTATACAGACACAAAACAACCCAAAATGTTTCTCCTCAAGATTTATCTCAACTGACTGAAAAATTACAACAACAATATGCATATAATGTATAATTTTACCAATTTTGAACCCTAGATGCTGAGGTTCAAATAGTAATGGACCAGTGCATCTGAACTTCTATTTAACTATAAACAAGTGCCTCTTGTGTCTGCCCAAGAACATTAATAAACCACAGTATAACCACTATACTATAGGCACACAAAATAAGACACTATCTCTTATCCTATTCTAGAGGAAGTAAAAGTCGTAACAAGATTTCTGAAGGTGAACCTGCGGAGGGATAGACCAACCTCTCGCGCTGCCCCCCCCCCGACGGCAAACACGCCACCGGGACCTGCACATCTCAGGAGGGAGGGGGCAGCGAGTGAGAGAGAGAGAGAGAGAGAGGTGCGCCGTCGGTAGAGGCGTGCGACGCCAACCTCCGCTGCTCAAGTAACGAGCCAGTTTGGAGAATGTATTGAAAATTGAAAATGCGCGCTCACATGTCTACCTCCACTCGCTCATCATTGTCGAGTCCTCCTCGCTTGTCTCCCGGCGCACCTGCTGCTGCTGGGCTGGTGAACCCGGCACCACATAGGTCCGTCAGTTTGGCACATTTAGCAGCCTCCACCTCCAGAGACTTCTGCTTTTTTTCCCCGATGCGTTTTTTACTCTTATTATCCATTTTAAGTTTCTGTTTCAGCAGCAGCCCGTCCCGCGACTCCCACCGCCAATGCAATGAGGTCCCGCCCCACCCTGGTTTGTGTTGTGATTGACAGCACTGTCAGGGCTCTCTGAGCCTGTCAGCCCATGATTGATTGACAATGACAAACAATAGACCAATAATATGTGTCGATGCTGGCAACACACTGCTAGCCCTCTGTAGCCAATTGGCCGGCCCAATTGGAGGGAATTTAGAGAGGAAGAAGAGAAAAAAAACAAAACAACAACATAGCGGACCAGACCGGCCCACATTGGGTCAACGGCCCACCGGGATTATGCCCGGTATGCCAGATGGCCAGTCCACCCCTGGCTTGTACACAGTAAATTTTGCAGTGTTAAATCAACACTTAAAGAGTTAAATTTAACACTGTGTCCGAGTGTATTTGGTCCTTATCAGAATTGGTGTTAAATTAACTCTTTCCATAGTGTTAAAATTTCAGAGTTAAATTAACTCAAAATTGAGTAAAAAATTAACACTGGCTAACACTGTACAGTGTTAATGGAACTTAACACTACAGGTTAAATAACTCTGGAGAGAGTAAATATGACTCTGAGCAGTGTTGATAAGTTACTCTACTGTGGTGACAAATCAACTCTGATCATATACTTTTTAACACTGAATGGAGTTCTTGAAGGTTAACACTGGAGGCTCATATAACTCTGATTACTGTTAATTTTACACAGTACAGTGTTGATGATTTACTCTGTGCTGTGAAAAAACTACTCAGAAAGAGTCAAATCTTAACACTGCACAGATCAATATGTTGTTACTTTTACACCTTTGTAGTGTCAAATTGCCTCTATCTATACTATACTTTTAGAAATACCATTTAATAAAAACAAGTGACCACCAAAATGCATTAAACTTCTCATTTTTTATTGCACAAAGTACCTTCTAAAAATGCATTTAACATTTGGAATCAACCTTTATAGTTGTACAAAATAAATACAAAGTGAATAGTTGTGCAATGGGTGTGTGTGCCTGCCGTGCCAAGCACCCCAAAACAATAACTTGTTCACATGTAACATAACAGTAAGATTGTGTTAACAGTGCAATGGGTGTGTGTGCCTGCCGTGCCAAGCACCCCAAAACAATAACAGTTAACAGTGTACTTGCCATGCCATTACAGGGCTCAAAGTGAACTTTACATCATCTGAGCTAGATGGTTGCAGTCATGCCAAGCAACTGATCAAGTCTGCATAAAAACATTACTTAAAAAACAAGTTAACTTTTGATCAGTCTTACAATGCCACAACGTTTGTCTCGGGGACATTGGGACCCCTCCTTCCTACTAGACTACCTAGGTCTGCATAAAATGGCAATATGGAACAATATATAAGGCAGTATCAGTTGTACCATACTTCATTTGAACATCAAATGGTTTGAAGTAAAAAAGATTATTTATGTGCAACACTTTAGGAACTTTGTCTGGATGCAGCTTGACCTTAAAAGCATGGTAATGGTTTTCAAAACAGATGGTTTCCATCAATTTTCCACAGAGCAAAACACAATCATCTTTTACAGCAATCATGTCAATCTTACAAAATACAGGCATCTCACATGCTACCTCAGTGCATACAATGAAGTCACAACGGTATTCCGTACCATGATACTTTATCCATTTTGCAGAAAACACACTGGTTGACAAAATAGTTCCAAATTTTTCCGCTATTGCTGCTCCATGTTTTGACTCATAAAGTGTCACAATTTTTCCTGGACCTACAATTAATCTTTCTTTGCTAAAAGATTCATGATACATTGCCATATATCTTTGGTGCTTTTTGGCTAATGTTGTTGTTATGTTTTTAAAGCTTTTTAATTGCTGTTTGAAGAAATTATGTTTGGCTTCGTAACGCATACACCATGTGTGTAAAATTGGACCAATGTGCCTAATGCAGCTAGGATAATGTATCATAAAATGATGCTTTGGCAAGAGATTTCTTTCAGGAAATAATTGCTTGAACAGCCGATGATGATCAGTGATTAAATGTTTGAGGTATATGGTCATGCCTTCTGACAAGACTGGTGAGAATACAATGTTAACAATCTGAAGAAGCAAAAGTAGGAGATGCCAGTGTTTATCATCTGTCTCGATCAAATCACCAAAAAGCAAAGGCATATTGTTCAACAAACACCAAGCCTGTATGGCATTCAACCCCAAATCATTACTTTCATCCATCATTTTATCTGGCAGAGGTGGACGGTTTCGCTGCTGACTGAAACCATAGTCATACGCATGTATTCTACCAGCCACTTGTTCAGCACTTAGGCAGTTGCCTTGGATGTATTTCAGAATCAGTTTCACCTCGAACTGCCCAACTCCCTCTAAAATATCGTGCATGATATCAACTGCAAAATTGTTGGCTGTGTTGAAATACTGAAGTGAATTCAACAGACAAACACGTTTGACACCATATACATGTGGCAACCTTGGATCTGTTTGTACAGTTTGACAGTGCTGTGCATGTGAATCAACAGTTCTTAAGACAACTTCCGGGTCATCTTCACAGAATACAGTTTGGAAAGAGTGTTTCTCAAGGAGACAGAAACGACAGCAATATCGCGCCCCAAATGACTCTACAAAGCCAAAGAGACCATGCAAACCAAGATTGTCCCCAGTGACCTGAACTACAGTACCATGAATAACATGTTCAAAAGTTGGAATTTGAAGTCCCTCTGTCTCAAGCACTTTCAGATCATTAATAAGTGGTTCCAGTATCAAATTAAAACTGTATCGCTTTATGTCCTGTGCATGAAATAGAGCACACAAATGAATATTAATCAAAGACGAATTAAAGATTGGGGGGTAATTTCTTAAAGTAAAATATATAGCACCTAATTCATGTAAACCCCTTTTTGGTCCCAAGACATTTGCAGTTTCGAAGTCGTCGTAAAAGAGCTGGATCTGCAAGGCATCTTTTTCTATAGAAAATAGGGGACTTTGGTTAAAATAGGTGGCATCTCTCAAGTCTGCATACACACCTTCCTTGGGAATATACCTGGGCTTGAACAAGTCTGCAGATTCTTTTTTTTGTAAAATACTCTTCAGTGTTTCCAAAATGGGAACATATGCAAACATGTCAGTTACAAGGACTTGGTCATATGTCCCAGTAGTTTTGTTTCTTCTGCTGTCAAATCTTGTGCCAAGCACTTTTTGTACAGGCTCAACAAGTCCCCATTTCTCTCTTAGGTGTCTGCTTAGTTTTGCTTCTGTATTTAAAGGTGTGAATGGGTTTTCCAACATTTGGAAGGATTGCTCTATTTTGTTCCTATTTTTTGTATCCTGTGGAGAAAAGCACTGTAAAGCTACATCTTTAGCCTGACTGTGAACCTCAAAAATCACTTCTTCCATTGATGAGACAAATCTCTTAACATTAGACTGACTTAATCCTGCTGCTTTGAGTTGTGCAATAGCTGTGGCACACATATCTAAAGGGCTGCTACTGGACCTTGTCAACGGGGTAGATGTTGAGGCTGTCTCTTCTACATTGGCTGTCACCTGCTCTCCTGCTTCACCAAGATCTGCTCTGCTTAAATTGACGTCATTATCAACTTGTTGGTCAATATTGTCAGTGTGTTTGGTGTTTAAATGTTTCCTAAACCGAGAAAAAGTTCCAAGCACACGGCCACATCCAGACTGAGCACATTTAAGGCGAAGATATTTTCCATCCAAGTAACCATGAACAACTCGTAAATGCCTAACAAGGGTATTTGTGCAAGTTAACTCAGTCTGACAAACAAAGCACTTCATGACAAACAGATCAATACTGTTCAAGTACTAATGAAGCATTCTAGCCCGAACTTCTGCGACGCGGGGACTCTCCTTCACTTTACCAACATCTATGTTGTACACAGTGGTCTGGATGAACGTGAACATGTTGTACAGCATGGGATTGTATGTGGGGGCAAAAACATAATGCGCCTTAAACATTTCGTCGAAAGCGCCAAGTGAGGAGGCTGACCTGCAACTGATGGCAGTTTTGTCAAGTATGATGAAGAACTGGTGGACTTGTTTCTTCCTTCGTCCTACAGCCAAGAGGTACGGTTGTGTGCTTGTTGTGATGGAATCGAGATGTTCCTGGATGTTGGTTCCTGTCTGAGAAAACAAAAACACAAAACACAAGGCGAGACTATTACAATTCCATGGTTGTGATATTACACAGACACACACAAAACAGCTTCCATGTGTTTGTACAGTTTTTAAATGTGTATAAGTGATTATGACCTGCAAAACTGAAGCTCCCTCAGTCAAACATAATTGAATAAAACATATTATAAAATTAGGAGAATATAAAAACCTTCTTGAAGACCACAAGATGCTTCTCTGCTTGGGAAGCAGACACCTTTCCAGGTCTTTTTCGACCCTGGGCAGTGGGGGGAATCAGGTGTAACAGCAGCAAAATCGATGAGAGGTCACTGTCCCAACCTGTAACAAGACAAATTTGATGTTAAGTGGACCATCAGTTGAAGTTGTATGAGGTAGTGAGTGAATGAATTAGCAATTATGTGATTGATAATTTTGAAATGTGTATTGATGAGTTTAGTGGTTGTTTAGCTCGGTAAGTTGTCACTATTTTGTTATGTTATTCTCTGCCTTAAGGGCACCAATACCTTTATGTGGCTGTGAGGTTATTAAATGTTCCTCATCACTGTATGTTCACAGGACATTATTACACTGCTAATTATTGCTACTTGGCATACTGAGTGTATACAGCATAAAACACCAGTAAGACCTTAACACTGACATGGGTTACAGTGAAGCAGACATAACAAATGCAGCCAATGAAATGAGGCAAAAGTCATACTGACCACTGTCGTAATCCACTTCAGACCCATCCTCACAAGTATCAGCTGCCAGGAGAAGATCTTCAAGCTCACTGGTGGATGGAAGCTTTCTGCATTGCTGGATGACCTTTTTCTTGAACGTGGTCGTCCATTTCTCAAGAAACTTGCCAGAGACATCCTCTCCAAACATCATAACAAAATCTTGTTCCACCTAGGGGAAGGAAAATTAAGAACTTAAAGATTTCACAGCCAGATGAATTGTTACTGTCACTAAAATGCACACATACTTTCTTTTTAAAACATAATTGTGAAATTGTCAAAACAATGAAAAAAAATTACCAAGCCTTTGACGTCTTTGAAACGTGGAAAGACAGACAGTACATCGCTTGACTGCTGTGGCTCGAGAACCATGTTGCGGCGGAAGTCAAACGTCAGCTTCATCTTCTTCTTGATTGTGTCCTCATCAGCTGAATGTCTCATCAGTGCGATTGCTTCCTTACACCCATCTTCACTCAGGACAGTCTCTGGAACACACTGGGGCTCTCGTCTGGCAGCTGGTCCTCCAGGCCCATCTTCCCAAGATGTTCCTTCAGATAATGCTACACAACATGAAAAAAAACACCATACTTTGACAACCATATAAACGTACAGGCAAGAAAAACAAACAAGAACAATAACAATGTTTCAAATCTTCTTCTACTTTTATTATTATTATTGTTAGAGCGTTACCTCCATATGATGATCGCCTGTCTCTAGCAGTGGATCTCTGAATAGTTTTGATCCTCCAGGCCAAGTACCCTGATCCACTCTCGCCATCATAATATTGGTCCTTGAAGGGTGAAAGGATAACAAAAACAGACACTCAATTAATGAGATTTTTTTTTAAGTTAAGGTGCTTCCAATTTTGTACGCAACAAAAAAAGTGTAATTTTGGACATGAATCCTCCATTCCTGCCTCTCACAATTGGGGATTGGGGACTGGGGGTAAGAAAGCCATAGTTCCACAACTGCAACTGGAAAAGCCTCATGTATGCAGAGCAATTAAATCAATTTTTTCTAATCAAAAAGTACCTTTGAAAGTGTGCTCTGGTAGCAATCAAAATATTTAATCTTTTAACATTATCACAGAGATTATATGTGACTTACATAACCGGTCCTGGAGAATGGATCACTGAGGTAGGGGAATAAGTTCACAATGCCCCTGGCATACATTTCTTTCACCTGTCTCGGTGGTGATATACTGCAAGATTTAAAAAAGTACAGATTTGTTAAATGCACATTTAACAAATACTTGAACTTGATCTAAAAGCTTCACCAAGTAACATAAAAACTATTTACAAATTACCCATTCTTCTCCGTCATGTCAGCTGCCAGTATGTTCACCATTTTCCTCCTGGTTTCATCTGTCAGGGACTTGCTTCGATTATACTCATTCATTATGCGTTCCCCACCAGGTTTCTTGGTAAGAGTGGATTCCACCAACTTCAAACAAAGAGAAAAACAATTCCACATGTCTTAAAAACAAGTGGTTATTTTTTTATGGCCTTGGCGGCCTTAATATAATCCCTGTTCTGCTCTGTTTGTGTGTTAATTCTTACGTTCTTGGCTTCTGTGTCCAGCCTCTGCCGTTTAGGACTTTCTGAGAGGATGATTGTGTCGTGAGAATCAGACGATTCAAGGGATGTAGACAGCTCAGGAGATGGTACCATGGAGACAGTTTCTTGACACAAGAGAAGCAGAAGGAAGGAAATTATTAACCACAAGGAACTAGCAATGTACATTGAAAACTGAAAAATAAATTACATATTTAACTGAGACATACCAGTTTCATATGTGATGGTTAGCACTCCAACTGAGGGATCCTAAACTACGTCCTCAAATACGTCGTCATCCAACTCAGTCCCAGAACTGTCAAAAACTTTCACACCTTCTGTCACAGCTGGCACACCAAACTTTGCAAATGCTACAGGAAAAGACAAATACTTGTATGTGTTCATGATGGTCAAACATTCATGTCCAATGAATCTGGAACATTAGTCTACTTTTTTTTAACAAACATGAATAAATTAATGTGTATAATAAAAGTATTTGTAGTATTATAACTTTTTTTTTAGCAAAGAATTCAAAGTTTCTCAATGTCAATAGAGATGGTAACATTTGTACAGAAAGTTACTATCACATTTAGCACCATAAAGCTTCCAGTGCAATGTTTGAGTCTAATGTCAATTTCTTACCTGCAATCAAGAACTCTTTGAGATCTGGCTCCGTTATTCTAACAAATTTTTGGACATCACCAAGCCTGGCTTTAATCAACATGGTTCCTGCAGCACACAATTCCTCATTGTCAGAATCTTATATGCTTATCATGATAACAAAAACACAAATTTAACAGCAAGTGCGTGGTTTTCAACAGAGCCCTGCAGTAAGACTAACGTTAACTTTTATTGTTCAATTTGAAAATAAAATGTGTAGCTTGTTTCAGGCCACCAAACAGCAGATAAAGGATCAGCTATTTACAGAATTGACAAGCACCACTTCCATTTTTACTTCATAATAAAACACCCGAGTCCAGGGCTGTACGTTAACTTTTTTCAGCACATAGCACTGGTGCTAAAGAGGCTGACAGTTTTTTAGCACAGGACCAGAGAGTCGTAGCACACCCTAAAAATGAATGAATGTTACATCTTTGTATGAATGGATAACAGACAGACTGCTCCCACTCAGCGTTGTAGCTGTATCTATACATTTACATTTTTGTCGTTGGCGCTTTTTCGGTCGGTGTTGGTGGGTCCTCGTTCGCTTCATTTACGTTGTTGTCTGTGTCGTGTCTTTCGTTCGTTTTGTATTCTCAACGCGAACAGGTTGAAAAAAACTCTTCATCGTTGTTGGCTCGTGGGAGAAACGTTGTTAGCCACTGTGTACCTGTGCTAACCCAGCCGCACGGGACAGAGCGTGAAGCTCACCTAGTCCACTTGGGTGAAAAGCCAACAACAAACTTATTTACAAAAGTCGTCGACACACGAGTAAATTGTCCCTCTTTCGCTTGATCGCTGCGCACCTGTTGAGTCTCTAGGCACTGGGTGGTCCCCGATAAGTTCTCACCGGGGGCTGCAAAGTAAGTGATTATTGGTTCCATGCCGATTTATTTCCTTACGAGTTGTTGGGTGGGGGACATTTTGCAGCGCGGACCTTTCCCCAAAACACATTTACTGGAGAACAAGTGTTACCTTAACCTCCCCGAGGCCAGCATCGCGGCTCCGGACCGTAGTTGGCAGCTCACTGGTTATTTGGCTCGCTGACTGGTAGATAACGAGCCATCCGGACCACTCCGTGAAAAAGGAGGATGAGACGTTTCTTTCCCTCTTAACGGCGCCACTTTATTTTCTCGCTGTACAGCAGCAGCATCACTCCCACCACGCTGTCAGTGGTCATTCACTTTATGTTGTTCACACATTTTAACTCCTTTTCCCAAAGACACACAGTCTCACTGTGCGTCTCTCTGAGCGAATGAGTGGGTGCGGAGCCCCGGGGCCTGTGTGTGTGTGTGCTGTCTGGGAGCACAAACACGCATTTGCCCGCACAACACTGTACAGGTAGCTGCTGCAGAGCCGTGGGTTGCAACCATAGACTGTACTGCGACCCCAGGCTACGGCGAAAGAGCGATTTCCACCGTTAAAGAGATGCCAACGTCAAAACACAAGTTCCGCCTCACATTCCCCCTCCCGGTTGCGCCCGGCGCGCGACACAGTTTGAGAATCCATGCATTTTTAAGACCTGGCCGAATCAAATTTAAGACCTTTTTAAGACTTTTTAAGGCCTAAAATTTCGATTATTAAATTTAAGACTTTTTAAGACCCCGCGGGAACCCTGTGTTAATTACCTTTTGCGGACATGGTCAAGTTGGACACGAGCGCATTTTAAGCTAGGTATTCACTCTGTCCCGTTAGCCGTTTTTAGTTCGGTGTTAAGATACAAAACCCGATCAAATACGGGGGCGAGCAACACAATGTTCTTCATAAACACAATTTCTGTTGAAATGTCAACATAAAAAGTGGGTTAATATATGAAAATAAGAAACTTACCGCGGCCGCTCGACGGGGAGAACATGGCGGTTGGAAAAATCTTGACGGTTGATCTCATCGGTTTGAAGGATGACGAGGTGGGCGGGGCTTTACAGAGTCAAATCGACATGGCGTCTTGTAACTCTGCAAATTAACACCAACACTAGGGGGCATTCTACTCAGTCTGTTGTTGTAATAACTCTGAAAGAGTCAATGAACTTTGACACTGCACATTTAACACTGCGAAATTTACTGTGTAGTGGGGTGGGCGGAGGACACATTTAATCATGTGAGGGGGAAAACTCGGGGAAATTGAAACTCCAGAAGAACAGCAGGGAACGCTAAAATACGGGACACATATTTGATAATTTATTTATAATATGTCATTGTTATCGTTTAAATTAATTTCCCAGTGCGTTTCCCCGAGGGATGCGCAGAAACCATCGGTGCAGAGCGCGATGCGCAGCCCCGAGCGAACCTGGTCGCCTCCTTTCCGCTCCCATGTTACTCAGATCAGATGTGATGTTCACATCGTCGCGATGCGCCGCCTGTCGCAGAGGGTTCCAACACAGTTGAACAGTTTACTTTCGATATTGGTCGGTCCACCGCTGAATGGTGCGAGTCACCGGTCTGTCACGTTTGAGTTTCTGCCTCTAGGAAGGTGGGCAAAACTGAAGTGATCTGATTTGCCGAATGTGAGTCGAGGGAGGGCCTAATACAAATCCCGGCGAGTGTAAATCCCGATCATGACACGCTCCCTCTACGACTATAAAGGCTGCACTTTGCAGTCTGTCAGTGCAGGACATCAGCTCCTGTGGGAACACGCGAGCTAAGCGATGATGGAAGCGACACTGATGGGATCGGTCCCAGAATGTCCCCGTGGTTAACTCTTTAGTTTCAGGGGAGGGGGTCTCCATTCAGCGCCAGGGTCGGACAACAAACTCGGGGAAGAGCAAGGGAGGAGGTGTCTGCTGCATGGAGAACAATGTGTGGTGCTCAGATGTGGAGATTTTTTCTTCGGGATGTTCTCCGGACCTGGAGCAGCTCGTGATCAGATGCCGACCTTATTTCATCCCGAGGGAGTTTACATCTGTCGTAATAACAGCGGTGCACATTCCGTCACATGCCGACATCAGGCCCTGGATGAGCTGCATGCAGTTATCGACAGGACCGAGACATCACTGCCCGAGGCTGCGTGTATGGTGGCCGGTGATTTTAACAACGCCAAGATGAGGAAAGTCCTGCAGAGATACCATCAGCTCATCAGCTGTCCTACGCGGGGTGCGAACACACTCGACCATGTCCACACTCCCTTCGGGGATGCTAGAAGGGTTGCTATGAAGACCATCATCACCATTGAACGGAACAAACAACATCCAGCGGAGGAAGCAGAATCACTGGCTGACCGGCGCGGAGAAATGCGCGTTCGGTGTGAACACAGCGATCATTGCTGCCGGTCAGAACTGTTCCTTGTGAAGTGTCTTGAGATCTGTTGTTGATGTCCCAGCCCGGTTTGGGGAGTGGGTATCATTTGAGTTGAACCCATGTTTTCTCCTGTTTCTGGATGAGGAGTCAGGTTAGGAACATGTCTTTTGGTTCCTTTAACTTCAGTATAGGTAAGTTTAGGTTTCTCCCTTCAGGTGGTTTGTGTTTGCTCTTTTGCTGTTCGCCCCCCCTGAAGCTAAAGAGTTAACCACGGGGACATTCTGGTACCGATCCCATCAGTGTCGCTTCCATCATCGCTTTGCTCGCGTGTTCCCACAGGAGCTGATGTCCTGCGCGGATGCAACTTCCGTCCGTCCGCTCGCTTTATTCGATCCGTAGACCGGCGGCGAGGACATCGCGTAAAACCCACAGCGCGACGCGGACTGCTACAGTGTACTGTCTGCACTGTAAACAATTGTCATGTGACTTACTTGTCTGTTTATTATTGTTTTAAATGAAATTCAACATAATCTCAAATACTGTACAATGTGATTTAATGTAATAACAGCATGATGACAGTCAGTTCCTGAAAATTAAAATCCTCTTTAACAAAACCTTGCTTCCCTGTGTTGATGTGATATTCTGAACAACGTATACTGAATGATTACAGTTAACCCTTGTGTTGTCCCAGGGTCTGGTTGACCCAGCATGTGTTTGTGTGCGTGTGACAGTCCCCCGTCTTCGCGCGTGGTCATGTGGAGCAATACAAATTATTTAAAAAAAAAGAGTGAACCCTGAGCCACCGCATTTTCTTCCTCTTGCTTCTTCTTCTTCTTCCCATTATTGTTATTATTTTTACTATCACCGAGCAAGAACAGGCTCGAGCACACAACACTGGCAGCCGGGCATGCTCGTGGCGCGTGCCCTCGGGTCACGGGGACCCCGGCCGACATGCGACAGGCCCTACGTCAGCCCGTCTCGGATCTTCAGGCAATACAAATTATTTTTTAAAAATAAACGAGCGAAACGTGCGCCGCCGCGTTTTATTCATCATCTTCTTCTTTGCCTTCTTGTTATCATTACTTTTTATTACGTCCGAGCACACAACACTGCCTTGTGTGTGATATACAGCAGAAAGAAAGTGTGCATGTGTGTGAGTGGGTGGGAGTGGGTAACCATCGGAGGAGCCTGTAACAGTACGACACAATCCAGCGTCATCTCGCACTATCTGAGCACCGGGCTTCAGAACTGCTGCTGGACAGAAAGCTGCCTTCACGTGTCAAGTCAGAGAAGAGGAGAAAATAATTCTCTGGTCGGACAATTGAACACGGATGGTCTGACCGTGCATTGTCCGTCCACATTGGACGGTCGGATAATCCGTGTTCAATTGTCCGACAGTGCATTGTCCGTCCACATTCGACGGTCGGACAATTGAACACGGATGGTCCGACCGTGCGTTGTCCGTCCACATTCGACGGTCGGACAATCCGTGTTCAATTGTCCGACCAGAGATAGTGCGAGATAGTGCGTCTCGCGTCTTTGCGTGTGTCGTGCAGCTATAAAGCAAGAACAGGCTGGGGCAGCCGTCGCAACTCTCAGGGACTTGGAGTGTGTGACGTGCAGAGATTCAGAAGAAACAAACAGCGAGTCAAGTATGGTCATTTCTTTTCTTTTTTTTATTATTATTATTATTATTACTGAGCAAGAACAGGTTTCAGAACACAACGCGCGGAGCCGGGGTCCGCGGCGAGATCCCGAACGACAAGAGACGGGCCGTACGTTACACCGTGTCCAACGTCGCGAACCTCAGGGTCAGCGAGACCCCGAACGACAAGAGACGGGCCCTACGTTACACCGTCTCACGTTTTTGCGTGTGTCGTGCAGCTATATAAAAAATAATAATAATTTCGTTCTTGTTCTTGTTCTTGTTCTTGTTCTTGTTCTTGTTCTTGTTCTTGTTCTTGTTCTTGTTCTTGTTCTTGTTTTCCTTCTTCCCATCACCGAGCAGGAACAGGTTCGAGTACACAACGCAGGGAGCCGGGTCGATCCAACGTCGCGAGGCTCAGGGTCACGGAGACCCCCCGATCGACAAGAGACGGGCCGTACGTTACACCGTGTCCAACGTCGCGAGGCTCAGAGTCACGGAGACCCCCCTATCGACAAGAGACGGGCCGTGCGTTACACCGTCTCCAACGTCACGAGCCTCATGGTCACGGAGACCCCCCGATCGACAAGAAACGGGCCCTGCGTTACAGCGTCTTGCGTTTTCGCGTGTGTCGTGCAGCTATAAAAAAATAATAATAATTTCGTTCTTGTTCTTGTTCTTGTTCTTGTTCTTGTTCTTGTTCTTGTTCTTGTTCTTGTTCTTGTTCTTGTTCTTGTTCTTCTTCTTGTTCTTCTTCTTCTTCTTCTTCTTCTTCTTCTTCTTCTTCTTCTTCTTCTTCTTCTTCTTCTTCTTCTTCTTCTTCTTCTTCTTCTTCTTCTTCTTCGTCTACTCCTACTTCCCATCACCGAGCAGGAACAGGTTCGAGTACACAACGCAGGGAGGCGGATCGGTCCAAAGTCGCGAGGCTCAGGGTCACGGAGCCCCCCCGATCGACAAGAGACGGGCCGTACATTACACCTTGTCCAACGTCGCGAGGCTCAGGGTCACGGAGACCCCCCGATTGACAAGAAACGGGCCCTGCGTTACACCGTCTCGCGTTTTCGCGTGTGTCGTGCAGCTATAAAAAAATAATAATAATTTCGTTCTTGTTCTTGTTCTTCTTCTTCTTCTTCTTCTTCTTCTTCTTCTTCTTCTTCTTCTTCTTCTTCTTCTTCTTCTTCTTCTTCTTCTTCTTCTTCTTCTTCTTCTTCTTCTTCTTCTTCTTCTTCTTCTTCTTCTTCGTTGGTGGAGGTGTAGTTGTGAAGACAGAGGAGGTGAAGGAAAGCGCGTGCAAATTTATATAGGTTTCTGTATGTTTATTGAATGTTCAGTGTTGTGTAGTGTTTGTGTATGTTTAGTGTAGTTTTTCTGTGTGTTTGCCGTGTCTCGTGGCGGGGATGGCGTCCGCCGATGTCCCTGAGACATGGCGTCAGGCTGGTGCCTCAGCTCAGCTCCACGGTGGAGCAGGTGCTGTTGGCCGTGGGGGAGCAGGTGGGACATGAGAACATATCCTACGCTTCCAGGATGAACAAAGCGCTGGTGATCTTTTTTAAAGATCCAGACTCGGTCACTAAGCTAATTGAGAGCGGTTTAACTTTAGGTGGCGGGAGCTCCCGGTGCGGCGGATACAGTTCCGGTTGCTGCGGCTCCCGTTGCCGCGGATGCGGTTCCGGTGGCTGCGGCTCCCGGTGCCGCGGATGCGGTTCCGGTGGTGGTAGTGCCGGTGGCTGCGGTGAGGTCCAAGAAGAGATGTGAGAAACAGAGTGTAAATGAAAATGTGGTTGTGGCCGAGCAGGAGCAAGAGATGCAGTGTGGTCCTGCACAGCAGGCAGAACCGGTACAGGCTGAAGTTAACAGCAGTCAGGTTAGTGAGATGGACGTGGAGGAAGATTATGAATCTGACAATGCGTCTCTAGCTGACAGCGTCTCACTAAGCGCGGATTTATATTCAGTAAAAGAGATCAATGAGTTTCTGGATGAATCCTTTGGCAAAGCAGTGGAGGTAGGGGAGTACTTCCCAGACGTAAAAAAGTTCATCCAGACAGTCAGTACACTGCAGAAGTTGGTGGGGACGGATGTCCTGGATGAAAAAAGAAGATATAGGCTCAGGAAACATGTCACTGCGGCTAAAAATGGTCTACCATGTAATATACGGTCCAAGAGAAGAAAAAGTTGTAAATAAAATTGATCATGAGCATTCATCACTGGGTGTTTTCTTTCTGCTGTGTGTACCTGTTTGTCTTTTTAAGCTGCATTTTTTATCCTCTCGTGGCATTACGGGTAGCCTCATTAAACATTAACGGGGGTAGAAGTGCTCAGAAAAGGTTTTTAGTATCAGAACTTTTTAAAGTAAAAAAGCTGGATGTCCTTTTTTTACAGGAGACACACAGTGATTGCCTGAATGAGACAGACTGGGGAGTATGGTGGGGGGGGCAGCACATACTCAGCCATGGCTCTAACCTGAGCGCAGGGGTCGCTGTGTTATTTTCTCCCTCTTTAAACATGACAATTCTATCCAGCACAGAGAGCGTGGCAGGCAGGTTTCTGAATATAAGAGTAGAAATACACAGTATTATTTTTAATTAAATCAACGTGTATGCACACAACCAAGGTCCTGAACAGGTTACTCTTTTTAAATTATTAAAAAACATGTTGGGTAGTGTTGGTCAAGGGGAATGTATTGTAATGGGGGGGGATTGGAACTGCTGCACGGATGTCAATCTGGACCGAACAGGACAGGAGCTCCATCCTCAGTCCTCCTCTTTCCTGGGCCAGACAGTCAAGGAGGCAGATCTAGTGGACCCGTGGAGGAGGCAACATCCTTCGGCCAGGCAGTACACCTGGATAAAGATAACAGACGGCAGGATCCATGGTGCCCGGCTGGACAGATTTTACATATCCGCTCCTTTTATTACCCGTGTGACAAACTGTCAAATTCACCCGGTTGGCTTCACAGACCATCATTTAGTTCTAGTAGATCTACTTTTATCTCCTGCTAGAAAGCCTGGATCCTTCTGGCATTTTAATGTTAAGCTTTTAAAGGATTTAAATTTCTGTGGGAATTTTAAGCTGTTCTGGGCCAACTGGGAATCAAAGAAAGAGTTGTTTCCCTCCCTGTGTCAGTGGTGGGAGGTTGGCAAGGGTCAAATTAAGGTGTTCTGCCAGCAATACACTGCGTACTCTTCAGGGAACATTAAAAGAGCGATGGAGAAGCTAGAGGCCGACATAAAGGAGATGGAAAGTGTACCTACCAACACGGAGACATTTAAAACTAAAAAACAACAACTAAACTCCTTTCTCCAGGAGAAGGCCAAAGGAGCTCTGGTTCGAGCTCGGTTCCAGAAATTAAAAGACATAGACGCACCCACTTCTTTCTTTTTTAATCTGGAGAGATCCGTGGCCCAGGGGAAGCAGATGGTGGGTCTCCGGCTGCCGGATGGGAATATAACAGCAGAACCAGCCGAGATGAGGAGACACGCAGTGGAGTTTTATTCCGACCTGTTTGGGGCAGAGGAGTGTGACACTGAAGCTGTGGCCGAGTTGCTGCAGGACCTCCCACAGCTGAGTCCAGGCGAGAGGGACATCCTGAGCTCGGACATCACTCTGGAGGAGCTGACCACTGCAGTTTCGCAGATGGCTGCAGGCAAGTCACCAGGTTTGGATGGATTACCGGCAGATTTTTTAAAACATTTCTGGAGCATTATGGGACAGGATCTGCTGGATGTCTTGAAGGAGTCGTTTGGGAAGGGGCTTCTTCCAGCCTCCTGCAGACGAGCTGTAATATCACTGCTGCCGAAGAAAGGGGATCTGACCCTGCTGAAAAACTGGAGACCCGTCTCTCTTTTATGTAGTGACTATAAAGTTTTATCTAAGGTTTTAGCAAATAGATTCAAGGTTTTTATGGAAGTGTTTATTGGTGCTGACCAATCTTATTGTGTACCAGGTAGGTCAATGCAAGACAATTTGTTTTTAATGAGAGACATTTTTGATCTGTGTACAACGTGTAATATTAATATTGGCATTATTTCCATTGACCAGGAAAAAGCATTTGATCGTGTCGATCGTTCATTCCTGTTTGCCACACTGCAGGCTTTTGGTGTTGGGGAGCATTTTCTGTCCTGGGTGAAACTATTATATAATGATACGTGTTGTGTTTTGAAGGTGGGGGGAGGGCTGAGCAGACCTGTACCAGTTGAAAGAGGGATAAGGCAGGGATGCCCCATCTCAGGCCAACTTTACAGTGTGGCAATCGAACCGCTCCTGTGTCGGCTCAGGACTCGGCTGAAAGGCCTGCGTCTGCCTGAGCTGGCTCACAGCCCCCCAATAGTAATATCAGCTTATGCTGACGATGTGAACATCTTTGTCAAGGATCAGGCAGACATACAAGAATTAGAGGGCAGTCTGTCATTGTATGCGAAGGCTTCATCAGCAAAAGTTAACTGGGGTAAGAGTGAAGCCTGTGTGATTGGTCAGTGGGACGCAGGGAGAGTACCCCGTCTCCCTGGGAACCTGACATGGGGAATTAAAGGGTTAAAAGTCCTCGGCTTGCATATCGGCAGTGAAGAGATAGAGAGGCAGAACTGGGATGGAGTGCTGGGAAAGGTGCAGGTCAAGTTGTCTAAATGGAAATGGTTGCTACCCCAGTTGTCCTACAGGGGAAGAAGTCTGATAGTCAATAACCTGGTTGCAGCATCCCTGTGGCACAGACTCTATGTGCTCACTCCTCCACCGGGACTCATGGAGCAACTACAGAGGCTCCTGGTCGACTTCTTCTGGTCGGGTCACCACTGGGTGCGGGCGTCCGTGCTGTACCTCCCTGTGGGAGAGGGGGGCCATGGACTAACCGACGTCATCGCCAGGACTGCTGCCTTCAGACTGCAGGCAGCCCAGAGGCCCCTGTACGGCCCCACACTGTGCTGGTCGGCTGTGGCACGCCTGCTGCTCTGGAGAGCCGGGGGCCTTGGTTATGACAAACAGCTGTTCCTGTTGAACTCTCCGCAGCACAAACTAACTGGACTCACGCAGTTTTACACCTCTGTGATAGATGCCTGGAGGACACTCAACTTCACGAGACCTCCTGACCCCGCGCCTGGGATGTGGCTATTTGAGGAGCCACTGTTTGATAATGGTTTCCTGGTCACTTCAGTCCTGACATCCACACCCACTTCAACAACGGTAAAAAACAAGTTCAGGGAGGCAGGAATAGTGAAGCTGGGCCACCTGACCTGGACGTCACTTGAGAGGCTGGCAGAGGTGACGGGAATTCGATCCACCAGAATGCTGCGGAGCCTCGTGGATGAGGTGTGGCAGGCACTGCCCCAGGCTCTACGGACCTTCGCCCAGAACAAAAGTCAGGCGGACCAGTGGACCAAAACACAGGAATACGTGTTCCCTATCCTGAAGGTGAGTCCTGCAGTGGGGGAGTGGAGAGAAGAGAGCGGCCAACTGCTAACCATCAGGACTCCAGCACTGAGCACCTTCAACACCTCTGGAGGGAAACAACTATACCACAGCTGCGTGAAGGTCCTGAACTGTGGCTCTCTTGCAGGAGTCAGGGAGTCCAGATGGACTGAGGTTTTTAGCTCAGACTATTCCCCTAGTGGCAGCTGGCGGGTCCTGTATAAACCTCCGGTTGAGAGACGGATGGCAGACATCCAGTGGAGAATTATACATGGAGCTCTAGCTACAAACAGATACAGAGCTCACCTGGACCCAAGCACTGAGGGGGGGTGTCCATTCTGTTCACTGCCTGAGACCCTGGAGCACTTAGTGGTGTCCTGTCCCAGGTTAGCTGACATGTTTAAACAGCTGCAGGAGTGGGTGGGGGGGTTAGGAGAGGTTTTCTCGTTGCCACTTTTTGTGTTTGGACCCAAGTACACAGCAAGAAAAAAACATACTATGGTTTTAATGAATTTTCTTTTTTCTAATGCAAAGATGGCAACCTGGATTAGTAGAAAAAACAAAATGGCTGGGGGAGGATGGACAGATCCACTGCGCTGTTTGAGGGGGTTTGTGGCAGCTCGGCTGAGCATTGAACATGCGTATTTTACACTTACTAGCAATTTGGAGGGTTTCAGGGCTGTGTGGGGGGTGGGAAAGGTCCTATGCTCACTGGGGGAGAACCAGTCTCTGGTTTTAACTTTTTAGGGTTGGTTTATGATGTGTGCGTGTATATAATGTTTTCATCCCTTGTCTTTTCCCAAAAAAAAAAAATTTTTTGAGTAATTAAGAGCTATTTTGATAATGTCTCTTAAATAAAGTTATTTAAAAGTCAAAGTCTTCTTCTTCTTCTTCTTCTTCTTCTTCTTCTTCTTCTTCTTCTTCTTCTTCTTCTTCTTCTTCTTCTTCTTCTTCTTCTTCTTCTTCTTCTTCTTCTTCTTCTTCTTCTTCTTCTTCTTCTTCTTCTTCTTCTTCTTCTTCTTCTTCTTCTTCTTCTTCTTCTTCTTCGCATCACCGAGCAAGAACATCGCTATTCTATTGCCCTTCGTGCGCGTGCTGATGTGTGGTGGGCTGTGCGTGTGCACGGGTGCGTCTGTGTGTTTGAAGCAGGGTATCGCAACAAGCGTTAGTTAAAATCCCTACCCAAAACGCTCACAGTCAACAGCATGGGGAAGCAGGGACAACACAAGGGTTAACCATTTCTTCCAAAAAAGGCTTATCTCCCTGTTTCCAGCGCTTTTCTGACACTGGAGCTGATATGTGATGAAAAAGTCAGAAATGTTAACCATTGGTTCCAAAAAAGGCTTATCTCCCCGTTTCCAGCTGTTTAGTGACATTTGGGATGATGTGTGATGAAAAATTCAAGAATTTAACCATTTCTTCCAAAAAAAGGCATATCTCCCTGTTTCCAGCGCTTTTCTGACCCTAGAGCTGATATGTGATGAAAAAGTCAAAATGTTAACCATTGCTTCCAAAAAAGGCGTATCTCCCCGTATCCAGCTGTTTAGTGACATTTGGGATGATGTGTGATGAAAAATTCAAGAATTTAACCATTTCTTCAAAAAAAAAGGCTTATCTCCCTGTTTCCAGCGCTTTTCTGACACTTGGGCTGATATGTGATGAAAAAGTCAAAATGTTAACCATTGCTTCCAAAAAAGGCTTATCTCCCCGTTTCCAGCTGTTTATTGACATTTGGGATGATGTGTGATGAAAAATTCAAGAATTTAACCATTTCTTCCAAAAAAGGCTAATCTCCCTGTTTCCAGCGCTTTTCTGACACTTGGGCTGATATGTGATGAAAAAGTAAGAAATGTTAACCATTGCTTCCAAAAAAGGCGTATCTCCCCGTTTCCAGCTGTTTAGTGAAATTTGGGATGATGTGTGATGAAAAATTCAAGAATTTAACCATTTCTTCCAAAAAAGGCTTATCTCCCTGTTTCCAGCGATTTTCTGACACTTGGACTGATATGTGATGAAAAAGTCAAAATGTTAACCATTGCTTAAAAAAAAGGCGTATCTCCCCGTTTCCAGCTGTTTAGTGAAATTTGGGATGATGTGTGATGAAAAATTCAAGAATTTAACCATTTCTTCCAAAAAAGGCAGATCTCCCTGTTTCCAGCGCTTTTTGACACTTGGGCTGACATGTGATGAAAAAGTCAGAAATCTTAATCAATGCTTCCAAAAAAAGCTGATCTCCCCGTTTCCAGCTGTTTAGTGACATTTGGGATGATGTGTGATGAAAAATTCAAGAATTTAACCATTTCTTCCAAAAAAGACTTATCTCCCTGTTTCCAGCGCTTTTCTGACACTTCGGCTGACATGTGATGAAAAAGGCAGAAATCTTAATCAATGGTTCCAAAAAAGGCTTATCTCCCCGTTTCCAGCTGTTTAGTGACATTTGGGATGATGTGTGATGAAAAATTCAAGAATTTAACCTTTTCTTCCAAAAAAAGGCAGATCTCCCTGTTTCCAGCGCTTTTCTGACACTTGGGCTGACATGTGATGAAAAAGTCAGAAATCTTAATCAATGCTTCCAAAAAAGGCTTATCTCCCCGTTTCCAGCTGTTTAGTGACATTTGGGATGATGTGTGATGAAAAATTCAAGAATTTAACCATTTCTTCCAAAAAAGGCTTATCTCCCTGTTTCCAGCGCTTTTCTGACACTTGGGCTGACATGTGATGAAAAAGGCAGAAATCTTAATCAATGGTTCCAAAAAAGGCTTATCTCCCCGTTTCCAGCTGTTTAGTGACATTTGGGATGATGTGTGATGAAAAATTCAAGAATTTAACCTTTTCTTCCAAAAAAAGGCAGATCTCCCTGTTTCCAGCGCTTTTCTGACACTGGAGCTGATATGTGATGAAAAAGTCAAAATGTTAACCATTGCTTCCAAAAAAGGCTTATCTCCCCGTTTCCAGCTGTTTAGTGACATTTGGGATGATGTGTGATGAAAAATTCAAGAATTTAACCTTTTCTTCCAAAAAAAGGCAGATCTCCCTGTTTCCAGCGCTTTTCTGACACTTGGGCTGACATGTGATGAAAAAGGCAGAAATCTTAATCAATGGTTCCAAAAAAGGCTTACCTCCCCGTTTCCAGCTGTTTAGTGACATTTGGGATGATGTGTGATGAAAAATTCAAGAATTTAACCTTTTCTTCCAAAAAAAGGCAGATCTCCCTGTTTCCAGCGCTTTTCTGACACTGGAGCTGATATGTGATGAAAAAGTCAAAATGTTAACCATTGATTCCAAAAAAGGCTTATCTCCCCGTTTCCAGCTGTTTAGTGACATTTGGGATGATGTGTGATGAAAAATTCAAGAATTTAACCTTTTCTTCCAAAAAAAGGCAGATCTCCCTGTTTCCAGCGCTTTTCTGACACTTGGGCTGACATGTGATGAAAAAGTCAGAAATCGTAATCAATGCTTCCAAAAAAGGCTTACCTCCCCGTTTCCAGCTGTTTAGTGACATTTGGGATGATGTGTGATGAAAAATTCAAGAATTTAACCTTTTCTTCCAAAAAAAGGCAGATCTCCCTGTTTCCAGCGCTTTTCTGACACTTGGAATGACATGTGATGAAAAAGTCAGAAATCTTAATCAATGCTTCCAAAAAAGGCTTATCTCCCCGTTTCCAGCTGTTTAGTGACATTTGGGATGATGTGTGATGAAAAATTCAAGAATTTAACCATTTCTTTCAAAAAAGGCTTATCTCCCTGTTTCCAGCGCTTTTCTGACACTTGGGCTGACATGTGATGAAAAAGTCAGAAATCTTAATCAATGGTTCCAAAAAAGGCTTATCTCCCCGTTTCCAGATGTTTAGTGACATTTGGGATGATGTGTGATGAAAAATTCAAGAATTTAACCTTTTCTTCCAAAAAAAGGCAGATCTCCCTGTTTCCAGCGCTTTTCTGACACTTGGGCTGACATGTGATGAAAAAGTCAGAAATCTTAATCAATGCTTCCAAAAAAGGCTTATCTCCCCGTTTCCAGCTGTTTAGTGACATTTGAGATGATGTGTGATGAAAAATTCGAGAATTTAACCATTTCTTCCAAAAAAGGCTTATCTCCCTGTTTCCAGCGCTTTTATGACACTTGGGCTGACATGTGATGAAAAAGGCAGAAATCTTAATCAATGGTTCCAAAAAAGGCTTATCTCCCCGTTTCCAGCTGTTTAGTGACATTTGGGATGATGTGTGATGAAAAATTCAAGAATTTAACCTTTTCTTCCAAAAAAAGGCAGATCTCCCTGTTTCCAGCGCTTTTCTGACACTTGGGCTGACATGTGATGAAAAAGTCAGAAATCTTAATCAATGCTTCCAAAAAAGGCTTATCTCCCCGTTTCCAGCTGTTTAGTGACATTTGGGATGATGTGTGATGAAAAATTCGAGAATTTAACCATTTCTTCCAAAAAAGGCTTATCTCCCTGTTTCCAGCGCTTTTATGACACTTGGGCTGACATGTGATGAAAAAGGCAGAAATCTTAATCAATGGTTCCAAAAAAGGCTTATCTCCCCGTTTCCAGCTGTTTAGTGACATTTGGGATGATGTGTGATGAAAAATTCAAGAATTTAACCTTTTCTTCCAAAAAAAGGCAGATCTCCCTGTTTCCAGCGCTTTTCTGACACTGGAGCTGATATGTGATGAAAAAGTCAAAATGTTAACCATTGCTTCCAAAAAAGGCTTATCTCCCCGTTTCCAGCTGTTTAGTGACATTTGGGATGATGTGTGATGAAAAATTCAAGAATTTAACCTTTTCTTCCAAAAAAAGGCAGATCTCCCTGTTTCCAGCGCTTTTCTGACACTGGAGCTGATATGTGATGAAAAAGTCAAAATGTTAACCATTGCTTCCAAAAAAGGCTTATCTCCCCGTTTCCAGCTGTTTGGTGACATTTGGGATGATGTGTGATGAAAAATTCAAGAATTTAACCTTTTCTTCCAAAAAAAGGCAGATCTCCCTGTTTCCAGCTGTTTAGTGACATTTGGGATGATGTGTGATGAAAAATTCAAGAATTTAACCTTTTCTTCCAAAAAAAGGCAGATCTCCCTGTTTCCAGCGCTTTTCTGACACTGGAGCTGATATGTGATGAAAAAGTCAAAATGTTAACCATTGCTTCCAAAAAAGGCTTATCTCCCCGTTTCCAGCTGTTTGGTGACATTTGGGATGATGTGTGATGACAAATTCAAGAATTTAACCATTTCTTCCAAAAAAGGCTTATCTCCCTGTTTCCAGCGCTTTTCTGACACTTGGGCTGACATGTGATGAAAAAGGCAGAAATCTTAATCAATGGTTCCAAAAAAGGCTTACCTCCCCGTTTCCAGCTGTTTAGTGACATTTGGGATGATGTGTGATGAAAAATTCAAGAATTTAACCTTTTCTTCCAAAAAAAGGCAGATCTCCCTGTTTCCAGCGCTTTTCTGACACTGGAGCTGATATGTGATGAAAAAGTCAAAATGTTAACCATTGATTCCAAAAAAGGCTTATCTCCCCGTTTCCAGCTGTTTAGTGACATTTGGGATGATGTGTGATGAAAAATTCAAGAATTTAACCTTTTATTCCAAAAAAAGGCAGATCTCCCTGTTTCCAGCGCTTTTCTGACACTGGAGCTGATATGTGATGAAAAAGTCAAAATGTTAACCATTGCTTCCAAAAAAGGCCTATCTCCCCGTTTCCAGCTGTTTAGTGACATTTGGGATGATGTGTGATGAAAAATTCAAGAATTTAACCTTTTCTTCCAAAAAAAGGCAGATCTCCCTGTTTCCAGCGCTTTTCTGACACTTGGGCTGACATGTGATGAAAAAGTCAGAAATCTTAATCAATGCTTCCAAAAAAGGCTTATCTCCCCGTTTCCAGCTGTTTAGTGACATTTGAGATGATGTGTGATGAAAAATTCGAGAATTTAACCATTTCTTCCAAAAAAGGCTTATCTCCCTGTTTCCAGCGCTTTTATGACACTTGGGCTGACATGTGATGAAAAAGGCAGAAATCTTAATCAATGGTTCCAAAAAAGGCTTATCTCCCCGTTTCCAGCTGTTTAGTGACATTTGGGATGATGTGTGATGAAAAATTCAAGAATTTAACCTTTTCTTCCAAAAAAAGGCAGATCTCCCTGTTTCCAGCGCTTTTCTGACACTGGAGCTGATATGTGATGAAAAAGTCAAAATGTTAACCATTGCTTCCAAAAAAGGCCTATCTCCCCGTTTCCAGCTGTTTAGTGACATTTGGGATGATGTGTGATGAAAAATTCAAGAATTTAACCTTTTCTTCCAAAAAAAGGCAGATCTCCCTGTTTCCAGCGCTTTTCTGACACTGGAGCTGATATGTGATGAAAAAGTCAAAATGTTAACCATTGCTTCCAAAAAAGGCCTATCTCCCCGTTTCCAGCTGTTTAGTGACATTTGGGATGATGTGTGATGAAAAATTCAAGAATTTAACCTTTTCTTCCAAAAAAAGGCAGATCTCCCTGTTTCCAGCGCTTTTCTGACACTTGGGCTGACATGTGATGAAAAAGTCAGAAATCTTAATCAATGGTTCCAAAAAAGGCTTATCTCCCCGTTTCCAGCTGTTTAGTGACATTTGGGATGATGTGTGATGAAAAATTCAAGAATTTAACATTTTCTTCCAAAAAAAGGCAGATCTCCCTGTTTCCAGCTGTTTAGTGACATTTGGGATGATGTGTGATGAAAAATTCAAGAATTTAACCTTTTCTTCCAAAAAAAGGCAGATCTACCTGTTTCCAGCGCTTTTCTGACATTTGGGATGATGTGTGATGAAAAATTCAAGAATTTAACCTTTTCTTCCAAAAAAAGGCAGATCTCCCTGTTTCCAGCGCTTTTCTGACACTTGGGCTGACATGTGATGAAAAAGTCAGAAATCTTAATCAATGCTTCCAAAAAAGGCTTACCTCCCCGTTTCCAGCTGTTTAGTGACATTTGGGATGATGTGTGATGAAAAATTCAAGAATTTAACCTTTTCTTCCAAAAAAAGGCAGATCTCCCTGTTTCCAGCGCTTTTCTGACACTTGGAATGACATGTGATGAAAAAGTCAGAAATCTTAATCAATGCTTCCAAAAAAGGCTTATCTCCCCGTTTCCAGCTGTTTAGTGACATTTGGGATGATGTGTGATGAAAAATTCAAGAATTTAACCATTTCTTTCAAAAAAGGCTTATCTCCCTGTTTCCAGCGCTTTTCTGACACTTGGGCTGACATGTGATGAAAAAGTCAGAAATCTTAATCAATGGTTCCAAAAAAGGCTTATCTCCCCGTTTCCAGATGTTTAGTGACATTTGGGATGATGTGTGATGAAAAATTCAAGAATTTAACCTTTTATTCCAAAAAAAGGCAGATCTCCCTGTTTCCAGCGCTTTTCTGACACTGGAGCTGATATGTGATGAAAAAGTCAAAATGTTAACCATTGCTTCCAAAAAAGGCCTATCTCCCCGTTTCCAGCTGTTTAGTGACATTTGGGATGATGTGTGATGAAAAATTCAAGAATTTAACCTTTTCTTCCAAAAAAAGGCAGATCTCCCTGTTTCCAGCGCTTTTCTGACACTTGGGCTGACATGTGATGAAAAAGTCAGAAATCTTAATCAATGCTTCCAAAAAAGGCTTATCTCCCCGTTTCCAGCTGTTTAGTGACATTTGAGATGATGTGTGATGAAAAATTCGAGAATTTAACCATTTCTTCCAAAAAAGGCTTATCTCCCTGTTTCCAGCGCTTTTATGACACTTGGGCTGACATGTGATGAAAAAGGCAGAAATCTTAATCAATGGTTCCAAAAAAGGCTTATCTCCCCGTTTCCAGCTGTTTAGTGACATTTGGGATGATGTGTGATGAAAAATTCAAGAATTTAACCTTTTCTTCCAAAAAAAGGCAGATCTCCCTGTTTCCAGCGCTTTTCTGACACTGGAGCTGATATGTGATGAAAAAGTCAAAATGTTAACCATTGCTTCCAAAAAAGGCCTATCTCCCCGTTTCCAGCTGTTTAGTGACATTTGGGATGATGTGTGATGAAAAATTCAAGAATTTAACCTTTTCTTCCAAAAAAAGGCAGATCTCCCTGTTTCCAGCGCTTTTCTGACACTGGAGCTGATATGTGATGAAAAAGTCAAAATGTTAACCATTGCTTCCAAAAAAGGCCTATCTCCCCGTTTCCAGCTGTTTAGTGACATTTGGGATGATGTGTGATGAAAAATTCAAGAATTTAACCTTTTCTTCCAAAAAAAGGCAGATCTCCCTGTTTCCAGCGCTTTTCTGACACTTGGGCTGACATGTGATGAAAAAGTCAGAAATCTTAATCAATGCTTCCAAAAAAGGCTTATCTCCCCGTTTCCAGCTGTTTAGTGACATTTGGGATGATGTGTGATGAAAAATTCGAGAATTTAACCATTTCTTCCAAAAAAGGCTTATCTCCCTGTTTCCAGCGCTTTTATGACACTTGGGCTGACATGTGATGAAAAAGGCAGAAATCTTAATCAATGGTTCCAAAAAAGGCTTATCTCCCCGTTTCCAGCTGTTTAGTGACATTTGGGATGATGTGTGATGAAAAATTCAAGAATTTAACCTTTTCTTCCAAAAAAAGGCAGATCTCCCTGTTTCCAGCGCTTTTCTGACACTGGAGCTGATATGTGATGAAAAAGTCAAAATGTTAACCATTGCTTCCAAAAAAGGCTTATCTCCCCGTTTCCAGCTGTTTAGTGACATTTGGGATGATGTGTGATGAAAAATTCAAGAATTTAACCTTTTCTTCCAAAAAAAGGCAGATCTCCCTGTTTCCAGCGCTTTTCTGACACTGGAGCTGATATGTGATGAAAAAGTCAAAATGTTAACCATTGCTTCCAAAAAAGGCTTATCTCCCCGTTTCCAGCTGTTTGGTGACATTTGGGATGATGTGTGATGAAAAATTCAAGAATTTAACCTTTTCTTCCAAAAAAAGGCAGATCTCCCTGTTTCCAGCTGTTTAGTGACATTTGGGATGATGTGTGATGAAAAATTCAAGAATTTAACCTTTTCTTCCAAAAAAAGGCAGATCTCCCTGTTTCCAGCGCTTTTCTGACACTGGAGCTGATATGTGATGAAAAAGTCAAAATGTTAACCATTGCTTCCAAAAAAGGCTTATCTCCCCGTTTCCAGCTGTTTGGTGACATTTGGGATGATGTGTGATGACAAATTCAAGAATTTAACCATTTCTTCCAAAAAAGGCTTATCTCCCTGTTTCCAGCGCTTTTCTGACACTTGGGCTGACATGTGATGAAAAAGGCAGAAATCTTAATCAATGGTTCCAAAAAAGGCTTACCTCCCCGTTTCCAGCTGTTTAGTGACATTTGGGATGATGTGTGATGAAAAATTCAAGAATTTAACCTTTTCTTCCAAAAAAAGGCAGATCTCCCTGTTTCCAGCGCTTTTCTGACACTGGAGCTGATATGTGATGAAAAAGTCAAAATGTTAACCATTGATTCCAAAAAAGGCTTATCTCCCCGTTTCCAGCTGTTTAGTGACATTTGGGATGATGTGTGATGAAAAATTCAAGAATTTAACCTTTTATTCCAAAAAAAGGCAGATCTCCCTGTTTCCAGCGCTTTTCTGACACTGGAGCTGATATGTGATGAAAAAGTCAAAATGTTAACCATTGCTTCCAAAAAAGGCCTATCTCCCCGTTTCCAGCTGTTTAGTGACATTTGGGATGATGTGTGATGAAAAATTCAAGAATTTAACCTTTTCTTCCAAAAAAAGGCAGATCTCCCTGTTTCCAGCGCTTTTCTGACACTTGGGCTGACATGTGATGAAAAAGTCAGAAATCTTAATCAATGCTTCCAAAAAAGGCTTATCTCCCCGTTTCCAGCTGTTTAGTGACATTTGAGATGATGTGTGATGAAAAATTCGAGAATTTAACCATTTCTTCCAAAAAAGGCTTATCTCCCTGTTTCCAGCGCTTTTATGACACTTGGGCTGACATGTGATGAAAAAGGCAGAAATCTTAATCAATGGTTCCAAAAAAGGCTTATCTCCCCGTTTCCAGCTGTTTAGTGACATTTGGGATGATGTGTGATGAAAAATTCAAGAATTTAACCTTTTCTTCCAAAAAAAGGCAGATCTCCCTGTTTCCAGCGCTTTTCTGACACTGGAGCTGATATGTGATGAAAAAGTCAAAATGTTAACCATTGCTTCCAAAAAAGGCCTATCTCCCCGTTTCCAGCTGTTTAGTGACATTTGGGATGATGTGTGATGAAAAATTCAAGAATTTAACCTTTTCTTCCAAAAAAAGGCAGATCTCCCTGTTTCCAGCGCTTTTCTGACACTGGAGCTGATATGTGATGAAAAAGTCAAAATGTTAACCATTGCTTCCAAAAAAGGCCTATCTCCCCGTTTCCAGCTGTTTAGTGACATTTGGGATGATGTGTGATGAAAAATTCAAGAATTTAACCTTTTCTTCCAAAAAAAGGCAGATCTCCCTGTTTCCAGCGCTTTTCTGACACTTGGGCTGACATGTGATGAAAAAGTCAGAAATCTTAATCAATGGTTCCAAAAAAGGCTTATCTCCCCGTTTCCAGCTGTTTAGTGACATTTGGGATGATGTGTGATGAAAAATTCAAGAATTTAACATTTTCTTCCAAAAAAAGGCAGATCTCCCTGTTTCCAGCTGTTTAGTGACATTTGGGATGATGTGTGATGAAAAATTCAAGAATTTAACCTTTTCTTCCAAAAAAAGGCAGATCTACCTGTTTCCAGCGCTTTTCTGACATTTGGGATGATGTGTGATGAAAAATTCAAGAATTTAACCTTTTCTTCCAAAAAAAGGCAGATCTCCCTGTTTCCAGCGCTTTTCTGACACTTGGGCTGACATGTGATGAAAAAGTCAGAAATCTTAATCAATGCTTCCAAAAAAGGCTTACCTCCCCGTTTCCAGCTGTTTAGTGACATTTGGGATGATGTGTGATGAAAAATTCAAGAATTTAACCTTTTCTTCCAAAAAAAGGCAGATCTCCCTGTTTCCAGCGCTTTTCTGACACTTGGAATGACATGTGATGAAAAAGTCAGAAATCTTAATCAATGCTTCCAAAAAAGGCTTATCTCCCCGTTTCCAGCTGTTTAGTGACATTTGGGATGATGTGTGATGAAAAATTCAAGAATTTAACCATTTCTTTCAAAAAAGGCTTATCTCCCTGTTTCCAGCGCTTTTCTGACACTTGGGCTGACATGTGATGAAAAAGTCAGAAATCTTAATCAATGGTTCCAAAAAAGGCTTATCTCCCCGTTTCCAGATGTTTAGTGACATTTGGGATGATGTGTGATGAAAAATTCAAGAATTTAACCTTTTATTCCAAAAAAAGGCAGATCTCCCTGTTTCCAGCGCTTTTCTGACACTGGAGCTGATATGTGATGAAAAAGTCAAAATGTTAACCATTGCTTCCAAAAAAGGCCTATCTCCCCGTTTCCAGCTGTTTAGTGACATTTGGGATGATGTGTGATGAAAAATTCAAGAATTTAACCTTTTCTTCCAAAAAAAGGCAGATCTCCCTGTTTCCAGCGCTTTTCTGACACTTGGGCTGACATGTGATGAAAAAGTCAGAAATCTTAATCAATGCTTCCAAAAAAGGCTTATCTCCCCGTTTCCAGCTGTTTAGTGACATTTGAGATGATGTGTGATGAAAAATTCGAGAATTTAACCATTTCTTCCAAAAAAGGCTTATCTCCCTGTTTCCAGCGCTTTTATGACACTTGGGCTGACATGTGATGAAAAAGGCAGAAATCTTAATCAATGGTTCCAAAAAAGGCTTATCTCCCCGTTTCCAGCTGTTTAGTGACATTTGGGATGATGTGTGATGAAAAATTCAAGAATTTAACCTTTTCTTCCAAAAAAAGGCAGATCTCCCTGTTTCCAGCGCTTTTCTGACACTGGAGCTGATATGTGATGAAAAAGTCAAAATGTTAACCATTGCTTCCAAAAAAGGCCTATCTCCCCGTTTCCAGCTGTTTAGTGACATTTGGGATGATGTGTGATGAAAAATTCAAGAATTTAACCTTTTCTTCCAAAAAAAGGCAGATCTCCCTGTTTCCAGCGCTTTTCTGACACTGGAGCTGATATGTGATGAAAAAGTCAAAATGTTAACCATTGCTTCCAAAAAAGGCCTATCTCCCCGTTTCCAGCTGTTTAGTGACATTTGGGATGATGTGTGATGAAAAATTCAAGAATTTAACCTTTTCTTCCAAAAAAAGGCAGATCTCCCTGTTTCCAGCGCTTTTCTGACACTTGGGCTGACATGTGATGAAAAAGTCAGAAATCTTAATCAATGCTTCCAAAAAAGGCTTATCTCCCCGTTTCCAGCTGTTTAGTGACATTTGGGATGATGTGTGATGAAAAATTCGAGAATTTAACCATTTCTTCCAAAAAAGGCTTATCTCCCTGTTTCCAGCGCTTTTATGACACTTGGGCTGACATGTGATGAAAAAGGCAGAAATCTTAATCAATGGTTCCAAAAAAGGCTTATCTCCCCGTTTCCAGCTGTTTAGTGACATTTGGGATGATGTGTGATGAAAAATTCAAGAATTTAACCTTTTCTTCCAAAAAAAGGCAGATCTCCCTGTTTCCAGCGCTTTTCTGACACTGGAGCTGATATGTGATGAAAAAGTCAAAATGTTAACCATTGCTTCCAAAAAAGGCTTATCTCCCCGTTTCCAGCTGTTTAGTGACATTTGGGATGATGTGTGATGAAAAATTCAAGAATTTAACCTTTTCTTCCAAAAAAAGGCAGATCTCCCTGTTTCCAGCGCTTTTCTGACACTGGAGCTGATATGTGATGAAAAAGTCAAAATGTTAACCATTGCTTCCAAAAAAGGCTTATCTCCCCGTTTCCAGCTGTTTGGTGACATTTGGGATGATGTGTGATGACAAATTCAAGAATTTAACCATTTCTTCCAAAAAAGGCTTATCTCCCTGTTTCCAGCGCTTTTCTGACACTTGGGCTGACATGTGATGAAAAAGGCAGAAATCTTAATCAATGGTTCCAAAAAAGGCTTACCTCCCCGTTTCCAGCTGTTTAGTGACATTTGGGATGATGTGTGATGAAAAATTCAAGAATTTAACCTTTTCTTCCAAAAAAAGGCAGATCTCCCTGTTTCCAGCGCTTTTCTGACACTGGAGCTGATATGTGATGAAAAAGTCAAAATGTTAACCATTGATTCCAAAAAAGGCTTATCTCCCCGTTTCCAGCTGTTTAGTGACATTTGGGATGATGTGTGATGAAAAATTCAAGAATTTAACCTTTTCTTCCAAAAAAAGGCAGATCTCCCTGTTTCCAGCGCTTTTCTGACACTGGAGCTGATATGTGATGAAAAAGTCAAAATGTTAACCATTGCTTCCAAAAAAGGCTTATCTCCCCGTTTCCAGCTGTTTGGTGACATTTGGGATGATGTGTGATGACAAATTCAAGAATTTAACCATTTCTTCCAAAAAAGGCTTATCTCCCTGTTTCCAGCGCTTTTCTGACACTTGGGCTGACATGTGATGAAAAAGGCAGAAATCTTAATCAATGGTTCCAAAAAAGGCTTACCTCCCCGTTTCCAGCTGTTTAGTGACATTTGGGATGATGTGTGATGAAAAATTCAAGAATTTAACCTTTTCTTCCAAAAAAAGGCAGATCTCCCTGTTTCCAGCGCTTTTCTGACACTGGAGCTGATATGTGATGAAAAAGTCAAAATGTTAACCATTGATTCCAAAAAAGGCTTATCTCCCCGTTTCCAGCTGTTTAGTGACATTTGGGATGATGTGTGATGAAAAATTCAAGAATTTAACCTTTTCTTCCAAAAAAAGGCAGATCTCCCTGTTTCCAGCGCTTTTCTGACACTTGGGCTGACATGTGATGAGAAAGTCAGAAATCTTAATCAATGCTTCCAAAAAAGGCTTATCTCCCCGTTTCCAGCTGTTTAGTGACATTTGGGATGATGTGTGATGAAAAATTCGAGAATTTAACCATTTCTTCCAAAAAAGGCTTATCTCCCTGTTTCCAGCGCTTTTATGACACTTGGGCTGACATGTGATGAAAAAGGCAGAAATCTTAATCAATGGTTCCAAAAAAGGCTTATCTCCCCGTTTCCAGCTGTTTAGTGACATTTGGGATGATGTGTGATGAAAAATTCAAGAATTTAACCTTTTCTTCCAAAAAAAGGCAGATCTCCCTGTTTCCAGCGCTTTTCTGACACTGGAGCTGATATGTGATGAAAAAGTCAAAATGTTAACCATTGCTTCCAAAAAAGGCTTATCTCCCCGTTTCCAGCTGTTTAGTGACATTTGGGATGATGTGTGATGAAAAATTCAAGAATTTAACCTTTTCTTCCAAAAAAAGGCAGATCTCCCTGTTTCCAGCGCTTTTCTGACACTTGGAATGACATGTGATGAAAAAGTCAGAAATCTTAATCAATGCTTCCAAAAAAGGCTTATCTCCCCGTTTCCAGCTGTTTAGTGACATTTGGGATGATGTGTGATGAAAAATTCAAGAATTTAACCATTTCTTTCAAAAAAGGCTTATCTCCCTGTTTCCAGCGCTTTTCTGACACTTGGGCTGACATGTGATGAAAAAGTCAGAAATCTTAATCAATGGTTCCAAAAAAGGCTTATCTCCCCGTTTCCAGATGTTTAGTGACATTTGGGATGATGTGTGATGAAAAATTCAAGAATTTAACCTTTTATTCCAAAAAAAGGCAGATCTCCCTGTTTCCAGCGCTTTTCTGACACTGGAGCTGATATGTGATGAAAAAGTCAAAATGTTAACCATTGCTTCCAAAAAAGGCCTATCTCCCCGTTTCCAGCTGTTTAGTGACATTTGGGATGATGTGTGATGAAAAATTCAAGAATTTAACCTTTTCTTCCAAAAAAAGGCAGATCTCCCTGTTTCCAGCGCTTTTCTGACACTTGGGCTGACATGTGATGAAAAAGTCAGAAATCTTAATCAATGCTTCCAAAAAAGGCTTATCTCCCCGTTTCCAGCTGTTTAGTGACATTTGAGATGATGTGTGATGAAAAATTCGAGAATTTAACCATTTCTTCCAAAAAAGGCTTATCTCCCTGTTTCCAGCGCTTTTATGACACTTGGGCTGACATGTGATGAAAAAGGCAGAAATCTTAATCAATGGTTCCAAAAAAGGCTTATCTCCCCGTTTCCAGCTGTTTAGTGACATTTGGGATGATGTGTGATGAAAAATTCAAGAATTTAACCTTTTCTTCCAAAAAAAGGCAGATCTCCCTGTTTCCAGCGCTTTTCTGACACTGGAGCTGATATGTGATGAAAAAGTCAAAATGTTAACCATTGCTTCCAAAAAAGGCCTATCTCCCCGTTTCCAGCTGTTTAGTGACATTTGGGATGATGTGTGATGAAAAATTCAAGAATTTAACCTTTTCTTCCAAAAAAAGGCAGATCTCCCTGTTTCCAGCGCTTTTCTGACACTGGAGCTGATATGTGATGAAAAAGTCAAAATGTTAACCATTGCTTCCAAAAAAGGCCTATCTCCCCGTTTCCAGCTGTTTAGTGACATTTGGGATGATGTGTGATGAAAAATTCAAGAATTTAACCTTTTCTTCCAAAAAAAGGCAGATCTCCCTGTTTCCAGCGCTTTTCTGACACTTGGGCTGACATGTGATGAAAAAGTCAGAAATCTTAATCAATGCTTCCAAAAAAGGCTTATCTCCCCGTTTCCAGCTGTTTAGTGACATTTGGGATGATGTGTGATGAAAAATTCGAGAATTTAACCATTTCTTCCAAAAAAGGCTTATCTCCCTGTTTCCAGCGCTTTTATGACACTTGGGCTGACATGTGATGAAAAAGGCAGAAATCTTAATCAATGGTTCCAAAAAAGGCTTATCTCCCCGTTTCCAGCTGTTTAGTGACATTTGGGATGATGTGTGATGAAAAATTCAAGAATTTAACCTTTTCTTCCAAAAAAAGGCAGATCTCCCTGTTTCCAGCGCTTTTCTGACACTGGAGCTGATATGTGATGAAAAAGTCAAAATGTTAACCATTGCTTCCAAAAAAGGCTTATCTCCCCGTTTCCAGCTGTTTAGTGACATTTGGGATGATGTGTGATGAAAAATTCAAGAATTTAACCTTTTCTTCCAAAAAAAGGCAGATCTCCCTGTTTCCAGCGCTTTTCTGACACTGGAGCTGATATGTGATGAAAAAGTCAAAATGTTAACCATTGCTTCCAAAAAAGGCTTATCTCCCCGTTTCCAGCTGTTTGGTGACATTTGGGATGATGTGTGATGACAAATTCAAGAATTTAACCATTTCTTCCAAAAAAGGCTTATCTCCCTGTTTCCAGCGCTTTTCTGACACTTGGGCTGACATGTGATGAAAAAGGCAGAAATCTTAATCAATGGTTCCAAAAAAGGCTTACCTCCCCGTTTCCAGCTGTTTAGTGACATTTGGGATGATGTGTGATGAAAAATTCAAGAATTTAACCTTTTCTTCCAAAAAAAGGCAGATCTCCCTGTTTCCAGCGCTTTTCTGACACTGGAGCTGATATGTGATGAAAAAGTCAAAATGTTAACCATTGATTCCAAAAAAGGCTTATCTCCCCGTTTCCAGCTGTTTAGTGACATTTGGGATGATGTGTGATGAAAAATTCAAGAATTTAACCTTTTCTTCCAAAAAAAGGCAGATCTCCCTGTTTCCAGCTGTTTAGTGACATTTGGGATGATGTGTGATGAAAAATTCAAGAATTTAACCTTTTCTTCCAAAAAAAGGCAGATCTCCCTGTTTCCAGCGCTTTTCTGACACTGGAGCTGATATGTGATGAAAAAGTCAAAATGTTAACCATTGCTTCCAAAAAAGGCTTATCTCCCCGTTTCCAGCTGTTTGGTGACATTTGGGATGATGTGTGATGACAAATTCAAGAATTTAACCATTTCTTCCAAAAAAGGCTTATCTCCCTGTTTCCAGCGCTTTTCTGACACTTGGGCTGACATGTGATGAAAAAGGCAGAAATCTTAATCAATGGTTCCAAAAAAGGCTTACCTCCCCGTTTCCAGCTGTTTAGTGACATTTGGGATGATGTGTGATGAAAAATTCAAGAATTTAACCTTTTCTTCCAAAAAAAGGCAGATCTCCCTGTTTCCAGCGCTTTTCTGACACTGGAGCTGATATGTGATGAAAAAGTCAAAATGTTAACCATTGATTCCAAAAAAGGCTTATCTCCCCGTTTCCAGCTGTTTAGTGACATTTGGGATGATGTGTGATGAAAAATTCAAGAATTTAACCTTTTATTCCAAAAAAAGGCAGATCTCCCTGTTTCCAGCGCTTTTCTGACACTGGAGCTGATATGTGATGAAAAAGTCAAAATGTTAACCATTGCTTCCAAAAAAGGCCTATCTCCCCGTTTCCAGCTGTTTAGTGACATTTGGGATGATGTGTGATGAAAAATTCAAGAATTTAACCTTTTCTTCCAAAAAAAGGCAGATCTCCCTGTTTCCAGCGCTTTTCTGACACTTGGGCTGACATGTGATGAAAAAGTCAGAAATCTTAATCAATGCTTCCAAAAAAGGCTTATCTCCCCGTTTCCAGCTGTTTAGTGACATTTGAGATGATGTGTGATGAAAAATTCGAGAATTTAACCATTTCTTCCAAAAAAGGCTTATCTCCCTGTTTCCAGCGCTTTTATGACACTTGGGCTGACATGTGATGAAAAAGGCAGAAATCTTAATCAATGGTTCCAAAAAAGGCTTATCTCCCCGTTTCCAGCTGTTTAGTGACATTTGGGATGATGTGTGATGAAAAATTCAAGAATTTAACTTTTTCTTCCAAAAAAAGGCAGATCTCCCTGTTTCCAGCGCTTTTCTGACACTGGAGCTGATATGTGATGAAAAAGTCAAAATGTTAACCATTGCTTCCAAAAAAGGCCTATCTCCCCGTTTCCAGCTGTTTAGTGACATTTGGGATGATGTGTGATGAAAAATTCAAGAATTTAACCTTTTCTTCCAAAAAAAGGCAGATCTCCCTGTTTCCAGCGCTTTTCTGACACTGGAGCTGATATGTGATGAAAAAGTCAAAATGTTAACCATTGCTTCCAAAAAAGGCCTATCTCCCCGTTTCCAGCTGTTTAGTGACATTTGGGATGATGTGTGATGAAAAATTCAAGAATTTAACCTTTTCTTCCAAAAAAAGGCAGATCTCCCTGTTTCCAGCGCTTTTCTGACACTTGGGCTGACATGTGATGAAAAAGTCAGAAATCTTAATCAATGGTTCCAAAAAAGGCTTATCTCCCCGTTTCCAGCTGTTTAGTGACATTTGGGATGATGTGTGATGAAAAATTCAAGAATTTAACATTTTCTTCCAAAAAAAGGCAGATCTCCCTGTTTCCAGCTGTTTAGTGACATTTGGGATGATGTGTGATGAAAAATTCAAGAATTTAACCTTTTCTTCCAAAAAAAGGCAGATCTACCTGTTTCCAGCGCTTTTCTGACATTTGGGATGATGTGTGATGAAAAATTCAAGAATTTAACCTTTTCTTCCAAAAAAAGGCAGATCTCCCTGTTTCCAGCGCTTTTCTGACACTTGGGCTGACATGTGATGAAAAAGTCAGAAATCTTAATCAATGCTTCCAAAAAAGGCTTACCTCCCCGTTTCCAGCTGTTTAGTGACATTTGGGATGATGTGTGATGAAAAATTCAAGAATTTAACCTTTTCTTCCAAAAAAAGGCAGATCTCCCTGTTTCCAGCGCTTTTCTGACACTTGGAATGACATGTGATGAAAAAGTCAGAAATCTTAATCAATGCTTCCAAAAAAGGCTTATCTCCCCGTTTCCAGCTGTTTAGTGACATTTGGGATGATGTGTGATGAAAAATTCAAGAATTTAACCATTTCTTTCAAAAAAGGCTTATCTCCCTGTTTCCAGCGCTTTTCTGACACTTGGGCTGACATGTGATGAAAAAGTCAGAAATCTTAATCAATGGTTCCAAAAAAGGCTTATCTCCCCGTTTCCAGATGTTTAGTGACATTTGGGATGATGTGTGATGAAAAATTCAAGAATTTAACCTTTTATTCCAAAAAAAGGCAGATCTCCCTGTTTCCAGCGCTTTTCTGACACTGGAGCTGATATGTGATGAAAAAGTCAAAATGTTAACCATTGCTTCCAAAAAAGGCCTATCTCCCCGTTTCCAGCTGTTTAGTGACATTTGGGATGATGTGTGATGAAAAATTCAAGAATTTAACCTTTTCTTCCAAAAAAAGGCAGATCTCCCTGTTTCCAGCGCTTTTCTGACACTTGGGCTGACATGTGATGAAAAAGTCAGAAATCTTAATCAATGCTTCCAAAAAAGGCTTATCTCCCCGTTTCCAGCTGTTTAGTGACATTTGAGATGATGTGTGATGAAAAATTCGAGAATTTAACCATTTCTTCCAAAAAAGGCTTATCTCCCTGTTTCCAGCGCTTTTATGACACTTGGGCTGACATGTGATGAAAAAGGCAGAAATCTTAATCAATGGTTCCAAAAAAGGCTTATCTCCCCGTTTCCAGCTGTTTAGTGACATTTGGGATGATGTGTGATGAAAAATTCAAGAATTTAACCTTTTCTTCCAAAAAAAGGCAGATCTCCCTGTTTCCAGCGCTTTTCTGACACTGGAGCTGATATGTGATGAAAAAGTCAAAATGTTAACCATTGCTTCCAAAAAAGGCCTATCTCCCCGTTTCCAGCTGTTTAGTGACATTTGGGATGATGTGTGATGAAAAATTCAAGAATTTAACCTTTTCTTCCAAAAAAAGGCAGATCTCCCTGTTTCCAGCGCTTTTCTGACACTGGAGCTGATATGTGATGAAAAAGTCAAAATGTTAACCATTGCTTCCAAAAAAGGCCTATCTCCCCGTTTCCAGCTGTTTAGTGACATTTGGGATGATGTGTGATGAAAAATTCAAGAATTTAACCTTTTCTTCCAAAAAAAGGCAGATCTCCCTGTTTCCAGCGCTTTTCTGACACTTGGGCTGACATGTGATGAAAAAGTCAGAAATCTTAATCAATGCTTCCAAAAAAGGCTTATCTCCCCGTTTCCAGCTGTTTAGTGACATTTGGGATGATGTGTGATGAAAAATTCGAGAATTTAACCATTTCTTCCAAAAAAGGCTTATCTCCCTGTTTCCAGCGCTTTTATGACACTTGGGCTGACATGTGATGAAAAAGGCAGAAATCTTAATCAATGGTTCCAAAAAAGGCTTATCTCCCCGTTTCCAGCTGTTTAGTGACATTTGGGATGATGTGTGATGAAAAATTCAAGAATTTAACCTTTTCTTCCAAAAAAAGGCAGATCTCCCTGTTTCCAGCGCTTTTCTGACACTGGAGCTGATATGTGATGAAAAAGTCAAAATGTTAACCATTGCTTCCAAAAAAGGCTTATCTCCCCGTTTCCAGCTGTTTAGTGACATTTGGGATGATGTGTGATGAAAAATTCAAGAATTTAACCTTTTCTTCCAAAAAAAGGCAGATCTCCCTGTTTCCAGCGCTTTTCTGACACTGGAGCTGATATGTGATGAAAAAGTCAAAATGTTAACCATTGCTTCCAAAAAAGGCTTATCTCCCCGTTTCCAGCTGTTTGGTGACATTTGGGATGATGTGTGATGACAAATTCAAGAATTTAACCATTTCTTCCAAAAAAGGCTTATCTCCCTGTTTCCAGCGCTTTTCTGACACTTGGGCTGACATGTGATGAAAAAGGCAGAAATCTTAATCAATGGTTCCAAAAAAGGCTTACCTCCCCGTTTCCAGCTGTTTAGTGACATTTGGGATGATGTGTGATGAAAAATTCAAGAATTTAACCTTTTCTTCCAAAAAAAGGCAGATCTCCCTGTTTCCAGCGCTTTTCTGACACTGGAGCTGATATGTGATGAAAAAGTCAAAATGTTAACCATTGATTCCAAAAAAGGCTTATCTCCCCGTTTCCAGCTGTTTAGTGACATTTGGGATGATGTGTGATGAAAAATTCAAGAATTTAACCTTTTCTTCCAAAAAAAGGCAGATCTCCCTGTTTCCAGCGCTTTTCTGACACTGGAGCTGATATGTGATGAAAAAGTCAAAATGTTAACCATTGCTTCCAAAAAAGGCTTATCTCCCCGTTTCCAGCTGTTTGGTGACATTTGGGATGATGTGTGATGACAAATTCAAGAATTTAACCATTTCTTCCAAAAAAGGCTTATCTCCCTGTTTCCAGCGCTTTTCTGACACTTGGGCTGACATGTGATGAAAAAGGCAGAAATCTTAATCAATGGTTCCAAAAAAGGCTTACCTCCCCGTTTCCAGCTGTTTAGTGACATTTGGGATGATGTGTGATGAAAAATTCAAGAATTTAACCTTTTCTTCCAAAAAAAGGCAGATCTCCCTGTTTCCAGCGCTTTTCTGACACTGGAGCTGATATGTGATGAAAAAGTCAAAATGTTAACCATTGATTCCAAAAAAGGCTTATCTCCCCGTTTCCAGCTGTTTAGTGACATTTGGGATGATGTGTGATGAAAAATTCAAGAATTTAACCTTTTCTTCCAAAAAAAGGCAGATCTCCCTGTTTCCAGCGCTTTTCTGACACTTGGGCTGACATGTGATGAGAAAGTCAGAAATCTTAATCAATGCTTCCAAAAAAGGCTTATCTCCCCGTTTCCAGCTGTTTAGTGACATTTGGGATGATGTGTGATGAAAAATTCGAGAATTTAACCATTTCTTCCAAAAAAGGCTTATCTCCCTGTTTCCAGCGCTTTTATGACACTTGGGCTGACATGTGATGAAAAAGGCAGAAATCTTAATCAATGGTTCCAAAAAAGGCTTATCTCCCCGTTTCCAGCTGTTTAGTGACATTTGGGATGATGTGTGATGAAAAATTCAAGAATTTAACCTTTTCTTCCAAAAAAAGGCAGATCTCCCTGTTTCCAGCGCTTTTCTGACACTGGAGCTGATATGTGATGAAAAAGTCAAAATGTTAACCATTGCTTCCAAAAAAGGCTTATCTCCCCGTTTCCAGCTGTTTAGTGACATTTGGGATGATGTGTGATGAAAAATTCAAGAATTTAACCTTTTCTTCCAAAAAAAGGCAGATCTCCCTGTTTCCAGCGCTTTTCTGACACTTGGAATGACATGTGATGAAAAAGTCAGAAATCTTAATCAATGCTTCCAAAAAAGGCTTATCTCCCCGTTTCCAGCTGTTTAGTGACATTTGGGATGATGTGTGATGAAAAATTCAAGAATTTAACCATTTCTTTCAAAAAAGGCTTATCTCCCTGTTTCCAGCGCTTTTCTGACACTTGGGCTGACATGTGATGAAAAAGTCAGAAATCTTAATCAATGGTTCCAAAAAAGGCTTATCTCCCCGTTTCCAGATGTTTAGTGACATTTGGGATGATGTGTGATGAAAAATTCAAGAATTTAACCTTTTATTCCAAAAAAAGGCAGATCTCCCTGTTTCCAGCGCTTTTCCTGACACTGGAGCTGATATGTGATGAAAAAGTCAAAATGTTAACCATTGCTTCCAAAAAAGGCCTATCTCCCCGTTTCCAGCTGTTTAGTGACATTTGGGATGATGTGTGATGAAAAATTCAAGAATTTAACCTTTTCTTCCAAAAAAAGGCAGATCTCCCTGTTTCCAGCGCTTTTCTGACACTTGGGCTGACATGTGATGAAAAAGTCAGAAATCTTAATCAATGCTTCCAAAAAAGGCTTATCTCCCCGTTTCCAGCTGTTTAGTGACATTTGAGATGATGTGTGATGAAAAATTCGAGAATTTAACCATTTCTTCCAAAAAAGGCTTATCTCCCTGTTTCCAGCGCTTTTATGACACTTGGGCTGACATGTGATGAAAAAGGCAGAAATCTTAATCAATGGTTCCAAAAAAGGCTTATCTCCCCGTTTCCAGCTGTTTAGTGACATTTGGGATGATGTGTGATGAAAAATTCAAGAATTTAACCTTTTCTTCCAAAAAAAGGCAGATCTCCCTGTTTCCAGCGCTTTTCTGACACTGGAGCTGATATGTGATGAAAAAGTCAAAATGTTAACCATTGCTTCCAAAAAAGGCCTATCTCCCCGTTTCCAGCTGTTTAGTGACATTTGGGATGATGTGTGATGAAAAATTCAAGAATTTAACCTTTTCTTCCAAAAAAAGGCAGATCTCCCTGTTTCCAGCGCTTTTCTGACACTTGGGCTGACATGTGATGAAAAAGTCAGAAATCTTAATCAATGCTTCCAAAAAAGGCTTATCTCCCCGTTTCCAGCTGTTTAGTGACATTTGGGATGATGTGTGATGAAAAATTCGAGAATTTAACCATTTCTTCCAAAAAAGGCTTATCTCCCTGTTTCCAGCGCTTTTATGACACTTGGGCTGACATGTGATGAAAAAGGCAGAAATCTTAATCAATGGTTCCAAAAAAGGCTTATCTCCCCGTTTCCAGCTGTTTAGTGACATTTGGGATGATGTGTGATGAAAAATTCAAGAATTTAACCTTTTCTTCCAAAAAAAGGCAGATCTCCCTGTTTCCAGCGCTTTTCTGACACTGGAGCTGATATGTGATGAAAAAGTCAAAATGTTAACCATTGCTTCCAAAAAAGGCTTATCTCCCCGTTTCCAGCTGTTTAGTGACATTTGGGATGATGTGTGATGAAAAATTCAAGAATTTAACCTTTTCTTCCAAAAAAAGGCAGATCTCCCTGTTTCCAGCGCTTTTCTGACACTGGAGCTGATATGTGATGAAAAAGTCAAAATGTTAACCATTGCTTCCAAAAAAGGCTTATCTCCCCGTTTCCAGCTGTTTGGTGACATTTGGGATGATGTGTGATGACAAATTCAAGAATTTAACCATTTCTTCCAAAAAAGGCTTATCTCCCTGTTTCCAGCGCTTTTCTGACACTTGGGCTGACATGTGATGAAAAAGGCAGAAATCTTAATCAATGGTTCCAAAAAAGGCTTACCTCCCCGTTTCCAGCTGTTTAGTGACATTTGGGATGATGTGTGATGAAAAATTCAAGAATTTAACCTTTTCTTCCAAAAAAAGGCAGATCTCCCTGTTTCCAGCGCTTTTCTGACACTGGAGCTGATATGTGATGAAAAAGTCAAAATGTTAACCATTGATTCCAAAAAAGGCTTATCTCCCCGTTTCCAGCTGTTTAGTGACATTTGGGATGATGTGTGATGAAAAATTCAAGAATTTAACCTTTTCTTCCAAAAAAAGGCAGATCTCCCTGTTTCCAGCGCTTTTCTGACACTTGGGCTGACATGTGATGAAAAAGTCAGAAATCTTAATCAATGCTTCCAAAAAAGGCTTATCTCCCCGTTTCCAGCTGTTTAGTGACATTTGGGATGATGTGTGATGAAAAATTCGAGAATTTAACCATTTCTTCCAAAAAAGGCTTATCTCCCTGTTTCCAGCGCTTTTATGACACTTGGGCTGACATGTGATGAAAAAGGCAGAAATCTTAATCAATGGTTCCAAAAAAAGGCTTATCTCCCCGTTTCCAGCTGTTTAGTGACATTTGGGATGATGTGTGATGAAAAATTCAAGAATTTAACCTTTTCTTCCAAAAAAAGGCAGATCTCCCTGTTTCCAGCGCTTTTCTGACACTGGAGCTGATATGTGATGAAAAAGTCAAAATGTTAACCATTGCTTCCAAAAAAGGCTTATCTCCCCGTTTCCAGCTGTTTAGTGACATTTGGGATGATGTGTGATGAAAAATTCAAGAATTTAACCTTTTCTTCCAAAAAAAGGCAGATCTCCCTGTTTCCAGCGCTTTTCTGACACTGGAGCTGATATGTGATGAAAAAGTCAAAATGTTAACCATTGCTTCCAAAAAAGGCTTATCTCCCCGTTTCCAGCTGTTTGGTGACATTTGGGATGATGTGTGATGACAAATTCAAGAATTTAACCATTTCTTCCAAAAAAGGCTTATCTCCCTGTTTCCAGCGCTTTTCTGACACTTGGGCTGACATGTGATGAAAAAGGCAGAAATCTTAATCAATGGTTCCAAAAAAGGCTTACCTCCCCGTTTCCAGCTGTTTAGTGACATTTGGGATGATGTGTGATGAAAAATTCAAGAATTTAACCTTTTCTTCCAAAAAAAGGCAGATCTCCCTGTTTCCAGCGCTTTTCTGACACTGGAGCTGATATGTGATGAAAAAGTCCAAATGTTAACCATTGATTCCAAAAAAGGCTTATCTCCCCGTTTCCAGCTGTTTAGTGACATTTGGGATGATGTGTGATGAAAAATTCAAGAATTTAACCTTTTCTTCCAAAAAAAGGCAGATCTCCCTGTTTCCAGCGCTTTTCTGACACTGGAGCTGATATGTGATGAAAAAGTCAAAATGTTAACCATTGCTTCCAAAAAAGGCTTATCTCCCCGTTTCCAGCTGTTTAGTGACATTTGGGATGATGTGTGATGAAAAATTCAAGAATTTAACCTTTTCTTCCAAAAAAAGGCAGATCTCCCTGTTTCCAGCGCTTTTCTGACACTTGGGCTGACATGTGATGAAAAAGTCAAAAATCTTAATCAATGCTTCCAAAAAAGGCTTATCTCCCCGTTTCCAGATGTTTAGTGACATTTGGGATGATGTGTGATGAAAAATTCAAGAATTTAACCTTTTCTTCCAAAAAAAGGCAGATCTCCCTGTTTCCAGCGCTTTTCTGACACTGGAGCTGATATGTGATGAAAAAGTCAAAATGTTAACCATTGCTTCCAAAAAAGGCTTATCTCCCCGTTTCCAGCTGTTTAGTGACATTTGGGATGATGTGTGATGAAAAATTCAAGAATTTAACCTTTTCTTCCAAAAAAAAGGCAGATCTCCCTGTTTCCAGCGCTTTTCTGACACTTGGGCTGACATGTGATGAAAAAGTCAGAAATCTTAATCAATGCTTCCAAAAAAGGCTTATTTCCCCGTTTCCAGCTGTTTAGTGACATTTGGGATGATGTGTGATGAAAAATTCGAGAATTTAACCATTTCTTCCAAAAAAGGCTTATCTCCCTGTTTCCAGCGCTTTTATGACACTTGGGCTGACATGTGATGAAAAAGGCAGAAATCTTAATCAATGGTTCCAAAAAAGGCTTACCTCCCCGTTTCCAGCTGTTTAGTGACATTTGGGATGATGTGTGATGAAAAATTCAAGAATTTAACCTTTTCTTCCAAAAAAAGGCAGATCTCCCTGTTTCCAGCGCTTTTCTGACACTGGAGCTGATATGTGATGAAAAAGTCAAAATGTTAACCATTGATTCCAAAAAAGGCTTATCTCCCCGTTTCCAGCTGTTTAGTGACATTTGGGATGATGTGTGATGAAAAATTCAAGAATTTAACCTTTTCTTCCAAAAAAAGGCAGATCTCCCTGTTTCCAGCGCTTTTCTGACACTTGGGCTGACATGTGATGAAAAAGTCAGAAATCTTAATCAATGGTTCCAAAAAAGGCTTATCTCCCCGTTTCCAGCTGTTTAGTGACATTTGGGATGATGTGTGATGAAAAATTCAAGAATTTAACCTTTTCTTCCAAAAAAAGGCAGATCTCCCTGTTTCCAGCGCTTTTCTGACACTGGAGCTGATATGTGATGAAAAAGTCAAAATGTTAACCATTGCTTCCAAAAAAGGCTTATCTCCCCGTTTCCAGCTGTTTAGTGACATTTGGGATGATGTGTGATGAAAAATTCAAGAATTTAACCTTTTCTTCCAAAAAAAGGCAGATCTCCCTGTTTCCAGCGCTTTTCTGACACTGGAGCTGATATGTGATGAAAAAGTCAAAATGTTAACCATTGCTTCCAAAAAAGGCTTATCTCCCCGTTTCCAGCTGTTTGGTGACATTTGGGATGATGTGTGATGACAAATTCAAGAATTTAACCATTTCTTCCAAAAAAGGCTTATCTCCCTGTTTCCAGCGCTTTTCTGACACTTGGGCTGACATGTGATGAAAAAGGCAGAAATCTTAATCAATGGTTCCAAAAAAGGCTTACCTCCCCGTTTCCAGCTGTTTAGTGACATTTGGGATGATGTGTGATGAAAAATTCAAGAATTTAACCTTTTCTTCCAAAAAAAGGCAGATCTCCCTGTTTCCAGCGCTTTTCTGACACTGGAGCTGATATGTGATGAAAAAGTCAAAATGTTAACCATTGCTTCCAAAAAAGGCTTATCTCCCCGTTTCCAGCTGTTTAGTGACATTTGGGATGATGTGTGATGAAAAATTCAAGAATTTAACCTTTTCTTCCAAAAAAAGGCAGATCTCCCTGTTTCCAGCGCTTTACTGACACTTGGGCTGACATGTGATGAAAAAGTCAGAAATCTTAATCAATGCTTCCAAAAAAGGCTTATCTCCCCGTTTCCAGATGTTTAGTGACATTTGGGATGATGTGTGATGAAAAATTCAAGAATTTAACCTTTTCTTCCAAAAAAAGGCAGATCTCCCTGTTTCCAGCGCTTTTCTGACACTGGAGCTGATATGTGATGAAAAAGTCAAAATGTTAACCATTGCTTCCAAAAAAGGCTTATCTCCCCGTTTCCAGCTGTTTAGTGACATTTGGGATGATGTGTGATGAAAAATTCAAGAATTTAACCTTTTCTTCCAAAAAAAAGGCAGATCTCCCTGTTTCCAGCGCTTTTCTGACACTTGGGCTGACATGTGATGAAAAAGTCAGAAATCTTAATCAATGCTTCCAAAAAAGGCTTATTTCCCCGTTTCCAGCTGTTTAGTGACATTTGGGATGATGTGTGATGAAAAATTCGAGAATTTAACCATTTCTTCCAAAAAAGGCTTATCTCCCTGTTTCCAGCGCTTTTATGACACTTGGGCTGACATGTGATGAAAAAGTCAGAAATCTTAATCAATGGTTCCAAAAAAGGCTTATCTCCCCGTTTCCAGCTGTTTAGTGACATTTGGGATGATGTGTGATGAAAAATTCTAGAATTTAACCATTTCTTCCAAAAAAGGCTTATCGCCCTGTTTCCAGCGCTTTTATGACACTTGGGCTGACATGTGATGAAAAAGTCAGAAATCTGGTTCTTAACGGGGAGATAAGTTCCAAAAAAGGCTTATCTCCCCGTTTCCAGCTGTTTAGTGACATTTGGGATGATGTGTGATGAAAAATTCAAGAATTTAACATTTTCTTCCAAAAAAAGGCAGATCTCCCTGTTTCCAGCGCTTTTCTGACACTGGAGCTGATATGTGATGAAAAAGTCAAAATGTTAACCATTGCTTCCAAAAAAGGCTTATCTCCCCGTTTCCAGCTGTTTAGTGACATTTGGGATAATGTGTGATGAAAAATTCAAGAATTTAACCATTTCTTCCAAAAAAGGCTTATCTCCCTGTTTCCAGCGCTTTTCTGACACTTGGGCTGACATGTGATGAAAAAGTCAGAAATCTTAATCAATGCTTCCAAAAAAGGCTTATCTCCCCGTTTCCAGCTGTTTAGTGACATTTGGGATAATGTGTGATGAAAAATTCAAGAATTTAACCTTTTCTTCCAAAAAAAGGCAGATCTCCCTGTTTCCAGCGCTTTTTGACACTTGGGCTGACATGTGATGAAAAAGTCAGAAATCTTAATCAATGCTTCCAAAAAAAGCTTATCTCCACGTTTCCAGCTGTTTAGTGACATTTGGGATGATGTGTGATGAAAAATTCAAGAATTTAACCATTTCTTCCAAAAAAGGCTTATCTCCCTGTTTCCAGCGCTTTTCTGACACTTGGGCTGACATGTGATGAAAAAGGCAGAAATCTTAATCAATGGTTCCAAAAAAGGCTTATCTCCCCGTTTCCAGGTGTTTAGTGACATTTGAGATGATGTGTGATGAAAAATTCAAGAATTTAACCTTTTCTTCCAAAAAAAGGCAGATCTCCCTGTTTCCAGCGCTTTTCTGACACTTGGGCTGACATGTGAAGAAAAAGTCAGAAATCTTAATCAATGCTTCCAAAAAAGGCTTATCTCCCCGTTTCCAGCTGTTTAGTGACATTTGGGATGATGTGTGATGAAAAATTCAAGAATTTAACCATTTCTTCCAAAAAAGGCTTATCTCCCTGTTTCCAGCGCTTTTCTGACACTTGGGCTGACATGTGATGAAAAAGGCAGAAATCTTAATCAATGGTTCCAAAAAAGGCTTATCTCCCCGTTTCCAGCTGTTTAGTGACATTTGGGATGATGTGTGATGAAAAATTCAAGAATTTAACCTTTTCTTCCAAAAAAAGGCAGATCTCCCTGTTTCCAGCGCTTTTCTGACACTGGAGCTGATATGTGATGAAAAAGTCAAAATGTTAACCATTGCTTCCAAAAAAGGCTTATCTCCCCGTTTCCAGCTGTTTAGTGACATTTGGGATGATGTGTGATGAAAAATTCAAGAATTTAACCTTTTCTTCCAAAAAAAGGCAGATCTCCCTGTTTCCAGCGCTTTTCTGACACTTGGGCTGACATGTGATGAAAAAGGCAGAAATCTTAATCAATGGTTCCAAAAAAGGCTTACCTCCCCGTTTCCAGCTGTTTAGTGACATTTGGGATGATGTGTGATGAAAAATTCAAGAATTTAACCTTTTCTTCCAAAAAAAGGCAGATCTCCCTGTTTCCAGCGCTTTTCTGACACTGGAGCTGATATGTGATGAAAAAGTCAAAATGTTAACCATTGATTCCAAAAAAGGCTTATCTCCCCGTTTCCAGCTGTTTAGTGACATTTGGGATGATGTGTGATGAAAAATTCAAGAATTTAACCTTTTCTTCCAAAAAAAGGCAGATCTCCCTGTTTCCAGCGCTTTTCTGACACTTGGGCTGACATGTGATGAAAAAGTCAGAAATCTTAATCAATGCTTCCAAAAAAGGCTTACCTCCCCGTTTCCAGCTGTTTAGTGACATTTGGGATGATGTGTGATGAAAAATTCAAGAATTTAACCTTTTCTTCCAAAAAAAGGCAGATCTCCCTGTTTCCAGCGCTTTTCTGACACTTGGAATGACATGTGATGAAAAAGTCAGAAATCTTAATCAATGCTTCCAAAAAAGGCTAATCTCCCCGTTTCCAGCTGTTTAGTGACATTTGGGATGATGTGTGATGAAAAATTCAAGAATTTAACCATTTCTTCCAAAAAAGGCTTATCTCCCTGTTTCCAGCGCTTTTCTGACACTTGGGCTGACATGTGATGAAAAAGTCAGAAATCTTAATCAATGGTTCCAAAAAAGGCTTATCTCCCCGTTTCCAGATGTTTAGTGACATTTGGGATGATGTGTGATGAAAAATTCAAGAATTTAACCTTTTATTCCAAAGAAAGGCAGATCTCCCTGTTTCCAGCGCTTTTCTGACACTGGAGCTGATATGTGATGAAAAAGTCAAAATGTTAACCATTGCTTCCAAAAAAGGCCTATCTCCCCGTTTCCAGCTGTTTAGTGACATTTGGGATGATGTGTGATGAAAAATTCGAGAATTTAACCATTTCTTCCAAAAAAGGCTTATCTCCCTGTTTCCAGCGCTTTTATGACACTTGGGCTGACATGTGATGAAAAAGGCAGAAATCTTAATCAATGGTTCCAAAAAAGGCTTATCTCCCCGTTTCCAGCTGTTTAGTGACATTTGGGATGATGTGTGATGAAAAATTCAAGAATTTAACCATTTCTTCCAAAAAAGGCTTATCTCCCTGTTTCCAGCGCTTTTCTGACACTTGGGCTGACATGTGATGAAAAAGTCAGAAATCTTAATCAATGGTTCCAAAAAAGGCTTATCTCCCCGTTTCCAGATGTTTAGTGACATTTGGGATGATGTGTGATGAAAAATTCAAGAATTTAACCTTTTCTTCCAAAAAAAGGCAGATCTCCCTGTTTCCAGCGCTTTTCTGACACTTGGGCTGACATGTGATGAAAAAGTCAGAAATCTTAATCAATGCTTCCAAAAAAGGCTTACCTCCCCGTTTCCAGCTGTTTAGTGACATTTGGGATGATGTGTGATGAAAAATTCAAGAATTTAACCTTTTCTTCCAAAAAAAGGCAGATCTCCCTGTTTCCAGCGCTTTTCTGACACTGGAGCTGATATGTGATGAAAAAGTCAAAATGTTAACCATTGCTTCCAAAAAAGGCTTATCTCCCCGTTTCCAGCTGTTTGGTGACATTTGGGATGATGTGTGATGACAAATTCAAGAATTTAACCATTTCTTCCAAAAAAGGCTTATCTCCCTGTTTCCAGCGCTTTTCTGACACTTGGGCTGACATGTGATGAAAAAGGCAGAAATCTTAATCAATGGTTCCAAAAAAGGCTTACCTCCCCGTTTCCAGCTGTTTAGTGACATTTGGGATGATGTGTGATGAAAAATTCAAGAATTTAACCTTTTCTTCCAAAAAAAGGCAGATCTCCCTGTTTCCAGCGCTTTTCTGACACTGGAGCTGATATGTGATGAAAAAGTCAAAATGTTAACCATTGATTCCAAAAAAGGCTTATCTCCCCGTTTCCAGCTGTTTAGTGACATTTGGGATGATGTGTGATGAAAAATTCAAGAATTTAACCTTTTCTTCCAAAAAAAGGCAGATCTCCCTGTTTCCAGCGCTTTTCTGACACTGGAGCTGATATGTGATGAAAAAGTCAAAATGTTAACCATTGCTTCCAAAAAAGGCTTATCTCCCCGTTTCCAGCTGTTTAGTGACATTTGGGATGATGTGTGATGAAAAATTCAAGAATTTAACCTTTTCTTCCAAAAAAAGGCAGATCTCCCTGTTTCCAGCGCTTTTCTGACACTTGGGCTGACATGTGATGAAAAAGTCAGAAATCTTAATCAATGCTTCCAAAAAAGGCTTATCTCCCCGTTTCCAGATGTTTAGTGACATTTGGGATGATGTGTGATGAAAAATTCAAGAATTTAACCTTTTCTTCCAAAAAAAGGCAGATCTCCCTGTTTCCAGCGCTTTTCTGACACTGGAGCTGATATGTGATGAAAAAGTCAAAATGTTAACCATTGCTTCCAAAAAAGGCTTATCTCCCCGTTTCCAGCTGTTTAGTGACATTTGGGATGATGTGTGATGAAAAATTCAAGAATTTAACCTTTTCTTCCAAAAAAAAGGCAGATCTCCCTGTTTCCAGCGCTTTTCTGACACTTGGGCTGACATGTGATGAAAAAGTCAGAAATCTTAATCAATGCTTCCAAAAAAGGCTTATTTCCCCGTTTCCAGCTGTTTAGTGACATTTGGGATGATGTGTGATGAAAAATTCGAGAATTTAACCATTTCTTCCAAAAAAGGCTTATCTCCCTGTTTCCAGCGCTTTTATGACACTTGGGCTGACATGTGATGAAAAAGGCAGAAATCTTAATCAATGGTTCCAAAAAAGGCTTACCTCCCCGTTTCCAGCTGTTTAGTGACATTTGGGATGATGTGTGATGAAAAATTCAAGAATTTAACCTTTTCTTCCAAAAAAAGGCAGATCTCCCTGTTTCCAGCGCTTTTCTGACACTGGAGCTGATATGTGATGAAAAAGTCAAAATGTTAACCATTGCTTCCAAAAAAGGCTTATCTCCCCGTTTCCAGCTGTTTAGTGACATTTGGGATGATGTGTGATGAAAAATTCAAGAATTTAACCTTTTCTTCCAAAAAAAGGCAGATCTCCCTGTTTCCAGCGCTTTTCTGACACTGGAGCTGATATGTGATGAAAAAGTCAAAATGTTAACCATTGCTTCCAAAAAAGGCTTATCTCCCCGTTTCCAGCTGTTTGGTGACATTTGGGATGATGTGTGATGACAAATTCAAGAATTTAACCATTTCTTCCAAAAAAGGCTTATCTCCCTGTTTCCAGCGCTTTTCTGACACTTGGGCTGACATGTGATGAAAAAGGCAGAAATCTTAATCAATGGTTCCAAAAAAGGCTTACCTCCCCGTTTCCAGCTGTTTAGTGACATTTGGGATGATGTGTGATGAAAAATTCAAGAATTTAACCTTTTCTTCCAAAAAAAGGCAGATCTCCCTGTTTCCAGCGCTTTTCTGACACTGGAGCTGATATGTGATGAAAAAGTCAAAATGTTAACCATTGCTTCCAAAAAAGGCTTATCTCCCCGTTTCCAGCTGTTTAGTGACATTTGGGATGATGTGTGATGAAAAATTCAAGAATTTAACCTTTTCTTCCAAAAAAAGGCAGATCTCCCTGTTTCCAGCGCTTTACTGACACTTGGGCTGACATGTGATGAAAAAGTCAGAAATCTTAATCAATGCTTCCAAAAAAGGCTTATCTCCCCGTTTCCAGATGTTTAGTGACATTTGGGATGATGTGTGATGAAAAATTCAAGAATTTAACCTTTTCTTCCAAAAAAAGGCAGATCTCCCTGTTTCCAGCGCTTTTCTGACACTGGAGCTGATATGTGATGAAAAAGTCAAAATGTTAACCATTGCTTCCAAAAAAGGCTTATCTCCCCGTTTCCAGCTGTTTAGTGACATTTGGGATGATGTGTGATGAAAAATTCAAGAATTTAACCTTTTCTTCCAAAAAAAAGGCAGATCTCCCTGTTTCCAGCGCTTTTCTGACACTTGGGCTGACATGTGATGAAAAAGTCAGAAATCTTAATCAATGCTTCCAAAAAAGGCTTATTTCCCCGTTTCCAGCTGTTTAGTGACATTTGGGATGATGTGTGATGAAAAATTCGAGAATTTAACCATTTCTTCCAAAAAAGGCTTATCTCCCTGTTTCCAGCGCTTTTATGACACTTGGGCTGACATGTGATGAAAAAGTCAGAAATCTTAATCAATGGTTCCAAAAAAGGCTTATCTCCCCGTTTCCAGCTGTTTAGTGACATTTGGGATGATGTGTGATGAAAAATTCTAGAATTTAACCATTTCTTCCAAAAAAGGCTTATCGCCCTGTTTCCAGCGCTTTTATGACACTTGGGCTGACATGTGATGAAAAAGTCAGAAATCTGGTTCTTAACGGGGAGATAAGTTCCAAAAAAGGCTTATCTCCCCGTTTCCAGCTGTTTAGTGACATTTGGGATGATGTGTGATGAAAAATTCAAGAATTTAACATTTTCTTCCAAAAAAAGGCAGATCTCCCTGTTTCCAGCGCTTTTCTGACACTGGAGCTGATATGTGATGAAAAAGTCAAAATGTTAACCATTGATTCCAAAAAAGGCTTATCTCCCCGTTTCCAGCTGTTTAGTGACATTTGGGATGATGTGTGATGAAAAATTCAAGAATTTAACCTTTTCTTCCAAAAAAAGGCAGATCTCCCTGTTTCCAGCGCTTTTCTGACACTTGGGCTGACATGTGATGAAAAAGTCAGAAATCTTAATCAATGCTTCCAAAAAAGGCTTACCTCCCCGTTTCCAGCTGTTTAGTGACATTTGGGATGATGTGTGATGAAAAATTCAAGAATTTAACCTTTTCTTCCAAAAAAGGCAGATCTCCCTGTTTCCAGCGCTTTTCTGACACTGGAGCTGATATGTGATGAAAAAGTCAAAATGTTAACCATTGATTCCAAAAAAGGCTTATCTCCCCGTTTCCAGCTGTTTAGTGACATTTGGGATGATGTGTGATGAAAAATTCAAGAATTTAACCTTTTCTTCCAAAAAAAGGCAGATCTCCCTGTTTCCAGCGCTTTTCTGACACTTGGGCTGACATGTGATGAAAAAGTCAGAAATCTTAATCAATGCTTCCAAAAAAGGCTTATCTCCCCGTTTCCAGATGTTTAGTGACATTTGGGATGATGTGTGATGAAAAATTCAAGAATTTAACCTTTTCTTCCAAAAAAAGGCAGATCTCCCTGTTTCCAGCGCTTTTCTGACACTGGAGCTGATATGTGATGAAAAAGTCAAAATGTTAACCATTGCTTCCAAAAAAGGCTTATCTCCCCGTTTCCAGCTGTTTAGTGACATTTGGGATGATGTGTGATGAAAAATTCAAGAATTTAACCTTTTCTTCCAAAAAAAGGCAGATCTCCCTGTTTCCAGCGCTTTTCTGACACTTGGGCTGACATGTGATGAAAAAGTCAGAAATCTTAATCAATGCTTCCAAAAAAGGCTTATCTCCCCGTTTCCAGATGTTTAGTGACATTTGGGATGATGTGTGATGAAAAATTCAAGAATTTAACCTTTTCTTCCAAAAAAAGGCAGATCTCCCTGTTTCCAGCGCTTTTCTGACACTGGAGCTGATATGTGATGAAAAAGTCAAAATGTTAACCATTGCTTCCAAAAAAGGCTTATCTCCCCGTTTCCAGCTGTTTAGTGACATTTGGGATGATGTGTGATGAAAAATTCAAGAATTTAACCTTTTCTTCCAAAAAAAAGGCAGATCTCCCTGTTTCCAGCGCTTTTCTGACACTTGGGCTGACATGTGATGAAAAAGTCAGAAATCTAAATCAATGCTTCCAAAAAAGGCTTATTTCCCCGTTTCCAGCTGTTTAGTGACATTTGGGATGATGTGTGATGAAAAATTCGAGAATTTAACCATTTCTTCCAAAAAAGGCTTATCTCCCTGTTTCCAGCGCTTTTATGACACTTGGGCTGACATGTGATGGAAAAGTCAGAAATCTTAATCAATGGTTCCAAAAAAGGCTTATCTCCCCGTTTCCAGCTGTTTAGTGACATTTGGGATGATGTGTGATGAAAAATTCGAGAATTTAACCATTTCTTCCAAAAAAGGCTTATCTCCCTGTTTCCAGCGCTTTTATGACACTTGGGCTGACATGTGATGAAAAATTTAGAAATCTGGTTCTTAACGGGGAGATAAGTTCCAAAAAAGGCTTATCTCCCCGTTTCCAGCTGTTTAGTGACATTTGGGATGATGTGTGATGAAAAATTCAAGAATTTAACCTTTTCTTCCAAAAAAAGGCAGATCTCCCTGTTTCCAGCGCTTTTCTGACACTGGAGCTGATATGTGATGAAAAAGTCAAAATGTAAACCATTGCTTCCAAAAAAGGCTTATCTCCCCGTTTCCAGCTGTTTGGTGACATTTGGGATGATGTGTGATGACAAATTCAAGAATTTAACCATTTCTTCCAAAAAAGGCTTATCTCCCTGTTTCCAGCGCTTTTCTGACACTGGAGCTGATATGTGATGAAAAAGTCAAAATGTTAACCATTGATTCCAAAAAAGGCTTATCTCCCCGTTTCCAGCTGTTTAGTGACATTTGGGATGATGTGTGATGAAAAATTCAAGAATTTAACCTTTTCTTCCAAAAAAAGGCAGATCTCCCTGTTTCCAGCGCTTTTCTGACACTTGGGCTGACATGTGATGAAAAAGTCAGAAATCTTAATCAATGGTTCCAAAAAAGGCTTATCTCCCCGTTTCCAGCTGTTTAGTGACATTTGGGATGATGTGTGATGAAAAATTCAAGAATTTAACCTTTTCTTCCAAAAAAAGGCAGATCTCCCTGTTTCCAGCGCTTTTCTGACACTGGAGCTGATATGTGATGAAAAAGTCAAAATGTTAACCATTGCTTCCAAAAAAGGCTTATCTCCCCGTTTCCAGCTGTTTAGTGACATTTGGGATGATGTGTGATGAAAAATTCAAGAATTTAACCTTTTCTTCCAAAAAAAGGCAGATCTCCCTGTTTCCAGCGCTTTTCTGACACTGGAGCTGATATGTGATGAAAAAGTCAAAATGTTAACCATTGCTTCCAAAAAAGGCTTATCTCCCCGTTTCCAGCTGTTTGGTGACATTTGGGATGATGTGTGATGACAAATTCAAGAATTTAACCATTTCTTCCAAAAAAGGCTTATCTCCCTGTTTCCAGCGCTTTTCTGACACTTGGGCTGACATGTGATGAAAAAGGCAGAAATCTTAATCAATGGTTCCAAAAAAGGCTTACCTCCCCGTTTCCAGCTGTTTAGTGACATTTGGGATGATGTGTGATGAAAAATTCAAGAATTTAACCTTTTCTTCCAAAAAAAGGCAGATCTCCCTGTTTCCAGCGCTTTTCTGACACTGGAGCTGATATGTGATGAAAAAGTCAAAATGTTAACCATTGATTCCAAAAAAGGCTTATCTCCCCGTTTCCAGCTGTTTAGTGACATTTGGGATGATGTGTGATGAAAAATTCAAGAATTTAACCTTTTCTTCCAAAAAAAGGCAGATCTCCCTGTTTCCAGCGCTTTTCTGACACTTGGGCTGACATGTGATGAAAAAGTCAGAAATCTTAATCAATGCTTCCAAAAAAGGCTTACCTCCCCGTTTCCAGCTGTTTAGTGACATTTGGGATGATGTGTGATGAAAAATTCAAGAATTTAACCTTTTCTTCCAAAAAAAGGCAGATCTCCCTGTTTCCAGCGCTTTTCTGACACTGGAGCTGATATGTGATGAAAAAGTCAAAATGTTAACCATTGATTCCAAAAAAGGCTTATCTCCCCGTTTCCAGCTGTTTAGTGACATTTGGGATGATGTGTGATGAAAAATTCAAGAATTTAACCTTTTCTTCCAAAAAAAAGGCAGATCTCCCTGTTTCCAGCGCTTTTCTGACACTTGGGCTGACATGTGATGAAAAAGTCAGAAATCTTAATCAATGCTTCCAAAAAAGGCTTATTTCCCCGTTTCCAGCTGTTTAGTGACATTTGGGATGATGTGTGATGAAAAATTCGAGAATTTAACCATTTCTTCCAAAAAAGGCTTATCTCCCTGTTTCCAGCGCTTTTATGACACTTGGGCTGACATGTGATGAAAAAGTCAGAAATCTTAATCAATGGTTCCAAAAAAGGCTTATCTCCCCGTTTCCAGCTGTTTAGTGACATTTGGGATGATGTGTGATGAAAAATTCGAGAATTTAACCATTTCTTCCAAAAAAGGCTTATCTCCCTGTTTCCAGCGCTTTTATGACACTTGGGCTGACATGTGATGAAAAAGTCAGAAATCTGGTTCTTAACGGGGAGATAAGTTCCAAAAAAGGCTTATCTCCCCGTTTCCAGCTGTTTAGTGACATTTGGGATGATGTGTGATGAAAAATTCAAGAATTTAACCTTTTCTTCCAAAAAAAGGCAGATCTCCCTGTTTCCAGCGCTTTTCTGACACTGGAGCTGATATGTGATGAAAAAGTCAAAATGTTAACCATTGCTTCCAAAAAAGGCTTATCTCCCCGTTTCCAGCTGTTTGGTGACATTTGGGATGATGTGTGATGACAAATTCAAGAATTTAACCATTTCTTCCAAAAAAGGCTTATCTCCCTGTTTCCAGCGCTTTTCTGACACTGGAGCTGATATGTGATGAAAAAGTCAAAATGTTAACCATTGATTCCAAAAAAGGCTTATCTCCCCGTTTCCAGCTGTTTAGTGACATTTGGGATGATGTGTGATGAAAAATTCAAGAATTTAACCTTTTCTTCCAAAAAAAGGCAGATATCCCTGTTTCCAGCGCTTTTCTGACACTTGGGCTGACATGTGATGAAAAAGTCAGAAATCTTAATCAATGGTTCCAAAAAAGGCTTATCTCCCCGTTTCCAGCTGTTTAGTGACATTTGGGATGATGTGTGATGAAAAATTCAAGAATTTAACCTTTTCTTCCAAAAAAAGGCAGATCTCCCTGTTTCCAGCGCTTTTCTGACACTGGAGCTGATATGTGATGAAAAAGTCAAAATGTTAACCATTGCTTCCAAAAAAGGCTTATCTCCCCGTTTCCAGCTGTTTAGTGACATTTGGGATGATGTGTGATGAAAAATTCAAGAATTTAACCTTTTCTTCCAAAAAAAGGCAGATCTCCCTGTTTCCAGCGCTTTTCTGACACTGGAGCTGATATGTGATGAAAAAGTCAAAATGTTAACCATTGCTTCCAAAAAAGGCTTATCTCCCCGTTTCCAGCTGTTTGGTGACATTTGGGATGATGTGTGATGACAAATTCAAGAATTTAACCATTTCTTCCAAAAAAGGCTTATCTCCATGTTTCCAGCGCTTTTCTGACACTTGGGCTGACATGTGATGAAAAAGGCAGAAATCTTAATCAATGGTTCCAAAAAAGGCTTACCTCCCCGTTTCCAGCTGTTTAGTGACATTTGGGATGATGTGTGATGAAAAATTCAAGAATTTAACCTTTTCTTCCAAAAAAAGGCAGATCTCCCTGTTTCCAGCGCTTTTCTGACACTGGAGCTGATATGTGATGAAAAAGTCAAAATGTTAACCATTGATTCCAAAAAAGGCTTATCTCCCCGTTTCCAGCTGTTTAGTGACATTTGGGATGATGTGTGATGAAAAATTCAAGAATTTAACCTTTTCTTCCAAAAAAAGGCAGATCTCCCTGTTTCCAGCGCTTTTCTGACACTTGGGCTGACATGTGATGAAAAAGTCAGAAATCTTAATCAATGCTTCCAAAAAAGGCTTACCTCCCTGTTTCCAGCTGTTTAGTGACATTTGGGATGATGTGTGATGAAAAATTCAAGAATTTAACCTTTTCTTCCAAAAAAAGGCAGATCTCCCTGTTTCCAGCGCTTTTCTGACACTGGAGCTGATATGTGATGAAAAAGTCAAAATGTTAACCATTGATTCCAAAAAAGGCTTATCTCCCCGTTTCCAGCTGTTTAGTGACATTTGGGATGATGTGTGATGAAAAATTCAAGAATTTAACCTTTTCTTCCAAAAAAAGGCAGATCTCCCTGTTTCCAGCCCTTTTCTGACACTTGGGCTGACATGTGATGAAAAAGTCAGAAATCTTAATCAATGCTTCCAAAAAAGGCTTATCTCCCCGTTTCCAGATGTTTAGTGACATTTGGGATGATGTGTGATGAAAAATTCAAGAATTTAACCTTTTCTTCCAAAAAAAGGCAGATCTCCCTGTTTCCAGCGCTTTTCTGACACTGGAGCTGATATGTGATGAAAAAGTCAAAATGTTAACCATTGCTTCCAAAAAAGGCTTATCTCCCCGTTTCCAGCTGTTTGGTGACATTTGGGATGATGTGTGATGACAAATTCAAGAATTTAACCATTTCTTCCAAAAAAGGCTTATCTCCCTGTTTCCAGCGCTTTTCTGACACTTGGGCTGACATGTGATGAAAAAGGCAGAAATCTTAATCAATGGTTCCAAAAAAGGCTTACCTCCCCGTTTCCAGCTGTTTAGTGACATTTGGGATGATGTGTGATGAAAAATTCAAGAATTTAACCTTTTCTTCCAAAAAAAGGCAGATCTCCCTGTTTCCAGCGCTTTTCTGACACTGGAGCTGATATGTGATGAAAAAGTCAAAATGTTAACCATTGATTCCAAAAAAGGCTTATCTCCCCGTTTCCAGCTGTTTAGTGACATTTGGGATGATGTGTGATGAAAAATTCAAGAATTTAACCTTTTCTTCCAAAAAAAGGCAGATCTCCCTGTTTCCAGCGCTTTTCTGACACTTGGGCTGGTATGTGATGAAAAAGTCAGAAATCTTAATCAATGCTTCCAAAAAAGGCTTATCTCCCCGTTTCCAGCTGTTTAGTGACATTTGGGATGATGTGTGATGAAAAATTCAAGAATTTAACCTTTTCTTCCAAAAAAAGGCAGATCTCCCTGTTTCCAGCGCTTTTCTGACACTGGAGCTGATATGTGATGAAAAAGTCAAAATATTAACTATTGCTTCCAAAAAAGGCTTATCTCCCCGTTTCCAGCTGTTTAGTGACATTTGGGATGATGTGTGATGAAAAATTCAAGAATTTAACCTTTTCTTCCAAAAAAAGGCAGATCTCCCTGTTTCCAGCGCTTTTCTGACACTTGGGCTGACATGTGATGAAAAAGTCAGAAATCTTAATCAATGCTTCCAAAAAAGGCTTATTTCCCCGTTTCCAGCTGTTTAGTGACATTTGGGATGATGTGTGATGAAAAATTCGAGAATTTAACCATTTCTTCCAAAAAAGGCTTATCTCCCTGTTTCCAGCGCTTTTATGACACTTGGGCTGACATGTGATGAAAAAGTCAGAAATCTTAATCAATGGTTCCAAAAAAGGCTTATCTCCCCGTTTCCAGCTGTTTAGTGACATTTTGGATGATGTGTGATGAAAAATTCAAGAATTTAACCTTTTCTTCCAAAAAAAGGCAGATCTCCCTGTTTCCAGCGCTTTTCTGACACTGGAGCTGATATGTGATGAAAAAGTCAAAATGTTAACCATTGCTTCCAAAAAAGGCTTATCTTCCCGTTTCCAGCTGTTTAGTGACATTTGGGATGATGTGTGATGAAAAATTCAAGAATTTAACCATTTCTTCCAAAAAAGGCTTATCTCCCTGTTTCCAGCGCTTTTCTGACACTTGGGCTGACATGTGATGAAAAAGTCAGAAATCTTAATCAATGGTTCCAAAAAAGGCTTATCTCCCCGTTTCCAGCTGTTTAGTGACATTTGGGATAATGTGTGATGAAAAATTCAAGAATTTAACCTTTTCTTCCAAAAAAAGGCAGATCTCCCTGTTTCCAGCGCTTTTCTGACACTTGGGCTGACATGTGATGAAAAAGTCAGAAATCTTAATCAATGCTTCCAAAAAAGGCTTATCTCCCCGTTTCCAGATGTTTAGTGACATTTGGGATGATGTGTGATGAAAAATTCAAGAATTTAACCTTTTCTTCCAAAAAAAGGCAGATCTCCCTGTTTCCAGCGCTTTTCTGACACTGGAGCTGATATGTGATGAAAAAGTCAAAATGTTAACCATTGCTTCCAAAAAAGGCTTATCTCCCCGTTTCCAGCTGTTTAGTGACATTTGGGATGATGTGTGATGAAAAATTCAAGAATTTAACCTTTTCTTCCAAAAAAAAGGCAGATCTCCCTGTTTCCAGCGCTTTTCTGACACTTGGGCTGACATGTGATGAAAAAGTCAGAAATCTAAATCAATGCTTCCAAAAAAGGCTTATTTCCCCGTTTCCAGCTGTTTAGTGACATTTGGGATGATGTGTGATGAAAAATTCGAGAATTTAACCATTTCTTCCAAAAAAGGCTTATCTCCCTGTTTCCAGCGCTTTTATGACACTTGGGCTGACATGTGATGGAAAAGTCAGAAATCTTAATCAATGGTTCCAAAAAAGGCTTATCTCCCCGTTTCCAGCTGTTTAGTGACATTTGGGATGATGTGTGATGAAAAATTCGAGAATTTAACCATTTCTTCCAAAAAAGGCTTATCTCCCTGTTTCCAGCGCTTTTATGACACTTGGGCTGACATGTGATGAAAAATTTAGAAATCTGGTTCTTAACGGGGAGATAAGTTCCAAAAAAGGCTTATCTCCCCGTTTCCAGCTGTTTAGTGACATTTGGGATGATGTGTGATGAAAAATTCAAGAATTTAACCTTTTCTTCCAAAAAAAGGCAGATCTCCCTGTTTCCAGCGCTTTTCTGACACTGGAGCTGATATGTGATGAAAAAGTCAAAATGTAAACCATTGCTTCCAAAAAAGGCTTATCTCCCCGTTTCCAGCTGTTTGGTGACATTTGGGATGATGTGTGATGACAAATTCAAGAATTTAACCATTTCTTCCAAAAAAGGCTTATCTCCCTGTTTCCAGCGCTTTTCTGACACTGGAGCTGATATGTGATGAAAAAGTCAAAATGTTAACCATTGATTCCAAAAAAGGCTTATCTCCCCGTTTCCAGCTGTTTAGTGACATTTGGGATGATGTGTGATGAAAAATTCAAGAATTTAACCTTTTCTTCCAAAAAAAGGCAGATCTCCCTGTTTCCAGCGCTTTTCTGACACTTGGGCTGACATGTGATGAAAAAGTCAGAAATCTTAATCAATGGTTCCAAAAAAGGCTTATCTCCCCGTTTCCAGCTGTTTAGTGACATTTGGGATGATGTGTGATGAAAAATTCAAGAATTTAACCTTTTCTTCCAAAAAAAGGCAGATCTCCCTGTTTCCAGCGCTTTTCTGACACTGGAGCTGATATGTGATGAAAAAGTCAAAATGTTAACCATTGCTTCCAAAAAAGGCTTATCTCCCCGTTTCCAGCTGTTTAGTGACATTTGGGATGATGTGTGATGAAAAATTCAAGAATTTAACCTTTTCTTCCAAAAAAAGGCAGATCTCCCTGTTTCCAGCGCTTTTCTGACACTGGAGCTGATATGTGATGAAAAAGTCAAAATGTTAACCATTGCTTCCAAAAAAGGCTTATCTCCCCGTTTCCAGCTGTTTGGTGACATTTGGGATGATGTGTGATGACAAATTCAAGAATTTAACCATTTCTTCCAAAAAAGGCTTATCTCCCTGTTTCCAGCGCTTTTCTGACACTTGGGCTGACATGTGATGAAAAAGGCAGAAATCTTAATCAATGGTTCCAAAAAAGGCTTACCTCCCCGTTTCCAGCTGTTTAGTGACATTTGGGATGATGTGTGATGAAAAATTCAAGAATTTAACCTTTTCTTCCAAAAAAAGGCAGATCTCCCTGTTTCCAGCGCTTTTCTGACACTGGAGCTGATATGTGATGAAAAAGTCAAAATGTTAACCATTGATTCCAAAAAAGGCTTATCTCCCCGTTTCCAGCTGTTTAGTGACATTTGGGATGATGTGTGATGAAAAATTCAAGAATTTAACCTTTTCTTCCAAAAAAAGGCAGATCTCCCTGTTTCCAGCGCTTTTCTGACACTTGGGCTGACATGTGATGAAAAAGTCAGAAATCTTAATCAATGCTTCCAAAAAAGGCTTACCTCCCCGTTTCCAGCTGTTTAGTGACATTTGGGATGATGTGTGATGAAAAATTCAAGAATTTAACCTTTTCTTCCAAAAAAAGGCAGATCTCCCTGTTTCCAGCGCTTTTCTGACACTGGAGCTGATATGTGATGAAAAAGTCAAAATGTTAACCATTGATTCCAAAAAAGGCTTATCTCCCCGTTTCCAGCTGTTTAGTGACATTTGGGATGATGTGTGATGAAAAATTCAAGAATTTAACCTTTTCTTCCAAAAAAAAGGCAGATCTCCCTGTTTCCAGCGCTTTTCTGACACTTGGGCTGACATGTGATGAAAAAGTCAGAAATCTTAATCAATGCTTCCAAAAAAGGCTTATTTCCCCGTTTCCAGCTGTTTAGTGACATTTGGGATGATGTGTGATGAAAAATTCGAGAATTTAACCATTTCTTCCAAAAAAGGCTTATCTCCCTGTTTCCAGCGCTTTTATGACACTTGGGCTGACATGTGATGAAAAAGTCAGAAATCTTAATCAATGGTTCCAAAAAAGGCTTATCTCCCCGTTTCCAGCTGTTTAGTGACATTTGGGATGATGTGTGATGAAAAATTCGAGAATTTAACCATTTCTTCCAAAAAAGGCTTATCTCCCTGTTTCCAGCGCTTTTATGACACTTGGGCTGACATGTGATGAAAAAGTCAGAAATCTGGTTCTTAACGGGGAGATAAGTTCCAAAAAAGGCTTATCTCCCCGTTTCCAGCTGTTTAGTGACATTTGGGATGATGTGTGATGAAAAATTCAAGAATTTAACCTTTTCTTCCAAAAAAAGGCAGATCTCCCTGTTTCCAGCGCTTTTCTGACACTGGAGCTGATATGTGATGAAAAAGTCAAAATGTTAACCATTGCTTCCAAAAAAGGCTTATCTCCCCGTTTCCAGCTGTTTGGTGACATTTGGGATGATGTGTGATGACAAATTCAAGAATTTAACCATTTCTTCCAAAAAAGGCTTATCTCCCTGTTTCCAGCGCTTTTCTGACACTGGAGCTGATATGTGATGAAAAAGTCAAAATGTTAACCATTGATTCCAAAAAAGGCTTATCTCCCCGTTTCCAGCTGTTTAGTGACATTTGGGATGATGTGTGATGAAAAATTCAAGAATTTAACCTTTTCTTCCAAAAAAAGGCAGATATCCCTGTTTCCAGCGCTTTTCTGACACTTGGGCTGACATGTGATGAAAAAGTCAGAAATCTTAATCAATGGTTCCAAAAAAGGCTTATCTCCCCGTTTCCAGCTGTTTAGTGACATTTGGGATGATGTGTGATGAAAAATTCAAGAATTTAACCTTTTCTTCCAAAAAAAGGCAGATCTCCCTGTTTCCAGCGCTTTTCTGACACTGGAGCTGATATGTGATGAAAAAGTCAAAATGTTAACCATTGCTTCCAAAAAAGGCTTATCTCCCCGTTTCCAGCTGTTTAGTGACATTTGGGATGATGTGTGATGAAAAATTCAAGAATTTAACCTTTTCTTCCAAAAAAAGGCAGATCTCCCTGTTTCCAGCGCTTTTCTGACACTGGAGCTGATATGTGATGAAAAAGTCAAAATGTTAACCATTGCTTCCAAAAAAGGCTTATCTCCCCGTTTCCAGCTGTTTGGTGACATTTGGGATGATGTGTGATGACAAATTCAAGAATTTAACCATTTCTTCCAAAAAAGGCTTATCTCCATGTTTCCAGCGCTTTTCTGACACTTGGGCTGACATGTGATGAAAAAGGCAGAAATCTTAATCAATGGTTCCAAAAAAGGCTTACCTCCCCGTTTCCAGCTGTTTAGTGACATTTGGGATGATGTGTGATGAAAAATTCAAGAATTTAACCTTTTCTTCCAAAAAAAGGCAGATCTCCCTGTTTCCAGCGCTTTTCTGACACTGGAGCTGATATGTGATGAAAAAGTCAAAATGTTAACCATTGATTCCAAAAAAGGCTTATCTCCCCGTTTCCAGCTGTTTAGTGACATTTGGGATGATGTGTGATGAAAAATTCAAGAATTTAACCTTTTCTTCCAAAAAAAGGCAGATCTCCCTGTTTCCAGCGCTTTTCTGACACTTGGGCTGACATGTGATGAAAAAGTCAGAAATCTTAATCAATGCTTCCAAAAAAGGCTTACCTCCCTGTTTCCAGCTGTTTAGTGACATTTGGGATGATGTGTGATGAAAAATTCAAGAATTTAACCTTTTCTTCCAAAAAAAGGCAGATCTCCCTGTTTCCAGCGCTTTTCTGACACTGGAGCTGATATGTGATGAAAAAGTCAAAATGTTAACCATTGATTCCAAAAAAGGCTTATCTCCCCGTTTCCAGCTGTTTAGTGACATTTGGGATGATGTGTGATGAAAAATTCAAGAATTTAACCTTTTCTTCCAAAAAAAGGCAGATCTCCCTGTTTCCAGCCCTTTTCTGACACTTGGGCTGACATGTGATGAAAAAGTCAGAAATCTTAATCAATGCTTCCAAAAAAGGCTTATCTCCCCGTTTCCAGATGTTTAGTGACATTTGGGATGATGTGTGATGAAAAATTCAAGAATTTAACCTTTTCTTCCAAAAAAAGGCAGATCTCCCTGTTTCCAGCGCTTTTCTGACACTGGAGCTGATATGTGATGAAAAAGTCAAAATGTTAACCATTGCTTCCAAAAAAGGCTTATCTCCCCGTTTCCAGCTGTTTGGTGACATTTGGGATGATGTGTGATGACAAATTCAAGAATTTAACCATTTCTTCCAAAAAAGGCTTATCTCCCTGTTTCCAGCGCTTTTCTGACACTTGGGCTGACATGTGATGAAAAAGGCAGAAATCTTAATCAATGGTTCCAAAAAAGGCTTACCTCCCCGTTTCCAGCTGTTTAGTGACATTTGGGATGATGTGTGATGAAAAATTCAAGAATTTAACCTTTTCTTCCAAAAAAAGGCAGATCTCCCTGTTTCCAGCGCTTTTCTGACACTGGAGCTGATATGTGATGAAAAAGTCAAAATGTTAACCATTGATTCCAAAAAAGGCTTATCTCCCCGTTTCCAGCTGTTTAGTGACATTTGGGATGATGTGTGATGAAAAATTCAAGAATTTAACCTTTTCTTCCAAAAAAAGGCAGATCTCCCTGTTTCCAGCGCTTTTCTGACACTTGGGCTGGTATGTGATGAAAAAGTCAGAAATCTTAATCAATGCTTCCAAAAAAGGCTTATCTCCCCGTTTCCAGCTGTTTAGTGACATTTGGGATGATGTGTGATGAAAAATTCAAGAATTTAACCTTTTCTTCCAAAAAAAGGCAGATCTCCCTGTTTCCAGCGCTTTTCTGACACTGGAGCTGATATGTGATGAAAAAGTCAAAATATTAACTATTGCTTCCAAAAAAGGCTTATCTCCCCGTTTCCAGCTGTTTAGTGACATTTGGGATGATGTGTGATGAAAAATTCAAGAATTTAACCTTTTCTTCCAAAAAAAGGCAGATCTCCCTGTTTCCAGCGCTTTTCTGACACTTGGGCTGACATGTGATGAAAAAGTCAGAAATCTTAATCAATGCTTCCAAAAAAGGCTTATTTCCCCGTTTCCAGCTGTTTAGTGACATTTGGGATGATGTGTGATGAAAAATTCGAGAATTTAACCATTTCTTCCAAAAAAGGCTTATCTCCCTGTTTCCAGCGCTTTTATGACACTTGGGCTGACATGTGATGAAAAAGTCAGAAATCTTAATCAATGGTTCCAAAAAAGGCTTATCTCCCCGTTTCCAGCTGTTTAGTGACATTTTGGATGATGTGTGATGAAAAATTCAAGAATTTAACCTTTTCTTCCAAAAAAAGGCAGATCTCCCTGTTTCCAGCGCTTTTCTGACACTGGAGCTGATATGTGATGAAAAAGTCAAAATGTTAACCATTGCTTCCAAAAAAGGCTTATCTTCCCGTTTCCAGCTGTTTAGTGACATTTGGGATGATGTGTGATGAAAAATTCAAGAATTTAACCATTTCTTCCAAAAAAGGCTTATCTCCCTGTTTCCAGCGCTTTTCTGACACTTGGGCTGACATGTGATGAAAAAGTCAGAAATCTTAATCAATGGTTCCAAAAAAGGCTTATCTCCCCGTTTCCAGCTGTTTAGTGACATTTGGGATAATGTGTGATGAAAAATTCAAGAATTTAACCTTTTCTTCCAAAAAAAGGCAGATCTCCCTGTTTCCAGCGCTTTTTGACACTTGGGCTGACATGTGATGAAAAAGTCAGAAATCTTAATCAATGCTTCCAAAAAAGGCTTATCTCCCCGTTTCCAGCTGTTTAGTGACATTTGGGATGATGTGTGATGAAAAATTCAAGAATTTAACCATTTCTTCCAAAAAAGGCTTATCTCCCTGTTTCCAGCGCTTTTCTGACACTTGGGCTGACATGTGATGAAAAAGGCAGAAATCTTAATCAATGGTTCCAAAAAAGGCTTATCTCCCCGTTTCCAGCTGTTTAGTGACATTTGGGATAATGTGTGATGAAAAATTCAAGAATTTAACCTTTTCTTCCAAAAAAAGGCAGATCTCCCTGTTTCCAGCGCTTTTCTGACACTTGGGCTGACATGTGATGAAAAAGTCAGAAATCTTAATCAATGCTTCCAAAAAAAGGCTTATCTCCCCGTTTCCAGCTGTTTAGTGACATTTTGGATGATGTGTGATGAAAAATTCAAGAATTTAACCTTTTCTTCCAAAAAAAGGCAGATCTCCCTGTTTCCAGCGCTTTTCTGACACTGGAGCTGATATGTGATGAAAAAGTCAAAATGTTAACCATTGCTTCCAAAAAAGGCTTATCTTCCCGTTTCCAGCTGTTTAGTGACATTTGGGATGATGTGTGATGAAAAATTCAAGAATTTAACCATTTCTTCCAAAAAAGGCTTATCTCCCTGTTTCCAGCGCTTTTCTGACACTTGGGCTGACATGTGATGAAAAAGTCAGAAATCTTAATCAATGGTTCCAAAAAAGGCTTATCTCCCCGTTTCCAGCTGTTTAGTGACATTTGGGATAATGTGTGATGAAAAATTCAAGAATTTAACCTTTTCTTCCAAAAAAAGGCAGATCTCCCTGTTTCCAGCGCTTTTTGACACTTGGGCTGACATGTGATGAAAAAGGCAGAAATCTTAATCAATGGTTCCAAAAAAGGCTTATCTCCCCGTTTCCAGCTGTTTAGTGACATTTGGGATAATGTGTGATGAAAAATTCAAGAATTTAACCTTTTCTTCCAAAAAAAGGCAGATCTCCCTGTTTCCAGCGCTTTTCTGACACTTGGGCTGACATGTGATGAAAAAGTCAGAAATCTTAATCAATGCTTCCAAAAAAGGCTTATCTCCCCGTTTCCAGATGTTTAGTGACATTTGGGATGATGTGTGATGAAAAATTCAAGAATTTAACCTTTTCTTCCAAAAAAAGGCAGATCTCCCTGTTTCCAGCGCTTTTCTGACACTTGGGCTGACATGTGATGAAAAAGTCAGAAATCTTAATCAATGCTTCCAAAAAAGGCTTACCTCCCCGTTTCCAGCTGTTTAGTGACATTTGGGATGATGTGTGATGAAAAATTCAAGAATTTAACCTTTTCTTCCAAAAAAAGGCAGATCTCCCTGTTTCCAGCGCTTTTCTGACACTTGGGCTGACATGTGATGAAAAAGTCAGAAATCTTAATCAATGCTTCCAAAAAAGGCTTATCTCCCCGTTTCCAGCTGTTTAGTGACATTTGGGATGATGTGTGATGAAAAATTCAAGAATTTAACCATTTCTTCCAAAAAAAGGCTTATCTCCCTGTTTCCAGCGCTTTTCTGACACTTGGGCTGACATGTGATGAAAAAGTCAGAAATCTTAATCAATGGTTCCAAAAAAGGCTTATCTCCCCGTTTCCAGCTGTTTAGTGACATTTGGGATAATGTGTGATGAAAAATTCAAGAATTTAACCATTTCTTCCAAAAAAGGCTTATCTCCCTGTTTCCAGCGCTTTTCTGACACTTGGGCTGACATGTGATGAAAAAGTCAGAAATCTTAATCAATGCTTCCAAAAAAGGCTTATCTCCCCGTTTCCAGCTGTTTAGTGACATTTGGGATGATGTGTGATGAAAAATTCAAGAATTTAACCTTTTCTTCCAAAAAAAGGCAGATCTCCCTGTTTCCAGCGCTTTTCTGACACTTGGGCTGACATGTGAAGAAAAAGTCAGAAATCTTAATCAATGCTTCCAAAAAAGGCTTATCTCCCCGTTTCCAGCTGTTTAGTGACATTTGGGATGATGTGTGATGAAAAATTCAAGAATTTAACCATTTCTTCCAAAAAAGGCTTATCTCCCTGTTTCCAGCGCTTTTCTGACACTTGGGCTGACATGTGATGAAAAAGGCAGAAATCTTAATCAATGGTTCCAAAAAAGGCTTACCTCCCCGTTTCCAGCTGTTTAGTGACATTTGGGATGATGTGTGATGAAAAATTCAAGAATTTAACCTTTTCTTCCAAAAAAAGGCAGATCTCCCTGTTTCCAGCGCTTTTCTGACACTGGAGCTGATATGTGATGAAAAAGTCAAAATGTTAACCATTGATTCCAAAAAAGGCTTATCTCCCCGTTTCCAGCTGTTTAGTGACATTTGGGATGATGTGTGATGAAAAATTCAAGAATTTAACCTTTTCTTCCAAAAAAAGGCAGATCTCCCTGTTTCCAGCGCTTTTCTGACACTTGGGCTGACATGTGATGAAAAAGTCAGAAATCTTAATCAATGCTTCCAAAAAAGGCTTACCTCCCCGTTTCCAGCTGTTTAGTGACATTTGGGATGATGTGTGATGAAAAATTCAAGAATTTAACCTTTTCTTCCAAAAAAAGCAGATCTCCCTGTTTCCAGCGCTTTTCTGACACTTGGAATGACATGTGATGAAAAAGTCAGAAATCTTAATCAATGCTTCCAAAAAAGGCTTATCTCCCCGTTTCCAGCTGTTTAGTGACATTTGGGATGATGTGTGATGAAAAATTCAAGAATTTAACCATTTCTTCCAAAAAAGGCTTATCTCCCTGTTTCCAGCGCTTTTCTGACACTTGGGCTGACATGTGATGAAAAAGTCAGAAATCTTAATCAATGGTTCCAAAAAAGGCTTATCTCCCCGTTTCCAGATGTTTAGTGACATTTGGGATGATGTGTGATGAAAAATTCAAGAATTTAACCTTTTATTCCAAAGAAAGGCAGATCTCCCTGTTTCCAGCGCTTTTCTGACACTGGAGCTGATATGTGATGAAAAAGTCAAAATGTTAACCATTGCTTCCAAAAAAGGCCTATCTCCCCGTTTCCAGCTGTTTAGTGACATTTGGGATGATGTGTGATGAAAAATTCAAGAATTTAACCTTTTCTTCCAAAAAAAGGCAGATCTCCCTGTTTCCAGCGCTTTTCTGACACTTGGGCTGACATGTGATGAAAAAGTCAGAAATCTTAATCAATGCTTCCAAAAAAGGCTTATCTCCCCGTTTCCAGCTGTTTAGTGACATTTGGGATGATGTGTGATGAAAAATTCGAGAATTTAACCATTTCTTCCAAAAAAGGCTTATCTCCCTGTTTCCAGCGCTTTTATGACACTTGGGCTGACATGTGATGAAAAAGGCAGAAATCTTAATCAATGGTTCCAAAAAAGGCTTATCTCCCCGTTTCCAGCTGTTTAGTGACATTTGGGATGATGTGTGATGAAAAATTCAAGAATTTAACCTTTTCTTCCAAAAAAAGGCAGATCTCCCTGTTTCCAGCGCTTTTCTGACACTGGAGCTGATATGTGATGAAAAAGTCAAAATGTTAACCATTGCTTCCAAAAAAGGCCTATCTCCCCGTTTCCAGCTGTTTAGTGACATTTGGGATGATGTGTGATGAAAAATTCAAGAATTTAACCTTTTCTTCCAAAAAAAGGCAGATCTCCCTGTTTCCAGCGCTTTTCTGACACTTGGGCTGACATGTGATGAAAAAGTCAGAAATCTTAATCAATGCTTCCAAAAAAGGCTTATCTCCCCGTTTCCAGCTGTTTAGTGACATTTGGGATGATGTGTGATGAAAAATTCGAGAATTTAACCATTTCTTCCAAAAAAGGCTTATCTCCCTGTTTCCAGCGCTTTTATGACACTTGGGCTGACATGTGATGAAAAAGGCAGAAATCTTAATCAATGGTTCCAAAAAAGGCTTATCTCCCCGTTTCCAGCTGTTTAGTGACATTTGGGATGATGTGTGATGAAAAATTCAAGAATTTAACCTTTTCTTCCAAAAAAAGGCAGATCTCCCTGTTTCCAGCGCTTTTCTGACACTGGAGCTGATATGTGATGAAAAAGTCAAAATGTTAACCATTGCTTCCAAAAAAGGCTTATCTCCCCGTTTCCAGCTGTTTAGTGACATTTGGGATGATGTGTGATGAAAAATTCAAGAATTTAACCTTTTCTTCCAAAAAAAGGCAGATCTCCCTGTTTCCAGCGCTTTTCTGACACTGGAGCTGATATGTGATGAAAAAGTCAAAATGTTAACCATTGCTTCCAAAAAAGGCTTATCTCCCCGTTTCCAGCTGTTTGGTGACATTTGGGATGATGTGTGATGACAAATTCAAGAATTTAACCATTTCTTCCAAAAAAGGCTTATCTCCCTGTTTCCAGCGCTTTTCTGACACTTGGGCTGACATGTGATGAAAAAGGCAGAAATCTTAATCAATGGTTCCAAAAAAGGCTTACCTCCCCGTTTCCAGCTGTTTAGTGACATTTGGGATGATGTGTGATGAAAAATTCAAGAATTTAACCTTTTCTTCCAAAAAAAGGCAGATCTCCCTGTTTCCAGCGCTTTTCTGACACTGGAGCTGATATGTGATGAAAAAGTCAAAATGTTAACCATTGATTCCAAAAAAGGCTTATCTCCCCGTTTCCAGCTGTTTAGTGACATTTGGGATGATGTGTGATGAAAAATTCAAGAATTTAACCTTTTCTTCCAAAAAAAGGCAGATCTCCCTGTTTCCAGCGCTTTTCTGACACTGGAGCTGATATGTGATGAAAAAGTCAAAATGTTAACCATTGATTCCAAAAAAGGCTTATCTCCCCGTTTCCAGCTGTTTAGTGACATTTGGGATGATGTGTGATGAAAAATTCAAGAATTTAACCTTTTCTTCCAAAAAAAGGCAGATCTCCCTGTTTCCAGCGCTTTTCTGACACTTGGGCTGACATGTGATGAAAAAGTCAGAAATCTTAATCAATGCTTCCAAAAAAGGCTTATCTCCCCGTTTCCAGATGTTTAGTGACATTTGTGATGATGTGTGATGAAAAATTCAAGAATTTAACCTTTTCTTCCAAAAAAAGGCAGATCTCCCTGTTTCCAGCGCTTTTCTGACACTGGAGCTGATATGTGATGAAAAAGTCAAAATGTTAACCATTGCTTCCAAAAAAGGCTTATCTCCCCGTTTCCAGCTGTTTAGTGACATTTGGGATGATGTGTGATGAAAAATTCAAGAATTTAACCTTTTCTTCCAAAAAAAGGCAGATCTCCCTGTTTCCAGCGCTTTTCTGACACTTGGGCTGACATGTGATGAAAAAGTCAGAAATCTTAATCAATGCTTCCAAAAAAGGCTTACCTCCCCGTTTCCAGCTGTTTAGTGACATTTGGGATGATGTGTGATGAAAAATTCAAGAATTTAACCTTTTCTTCCAAAAAAAGGCAGATCTCCCTGTTTCCAGCGCTTTTCTGACACTTGGAATGACATTTGATGAAAAAGTCAGAAATCTTAATCAATGCTTCCAAAAAAGGCTTATCTCCCCGTTTCCAGCTGTTTAGTGACATTTGGGATGATGTGTGATGAAAAATTCAAGAATTTAACCATTTCTTCCAAAAAAGGCTTATCTCCCTGTTTCCAGCGCTTTTCTGACACTTGGGCTGACATGTGATGAAAAAGTCAGAAATCTTAATCAATGGTTCCAAAAAAGGCTTATCTCCCCGTTTCCAGATGTTTAGTGACATTTGGGATGATGTGTGATGAAAAATTCAAGAATTTAACCTTTTATTCCAAAGAAAGGCAGATCTCCCTGTTTCCAGCGCTTTTCTGACACTGGAGCTGATATGTGATGAAAAAGTCAAAATGTTAACCATTGCTTCCAAAAAAGGCCTATCTCCCCGTTTCCAGCTGTTTAGTGACATTTGGGATGATGTGTGATGAAAAATTCAAGAATTTAACCTTTTCTTCCAAAAAAAGGCAGATCTCCCTGTTTCCAGCGCTTTTCTGACACTTGGGCTGACATGTGATGAAAAAGTCAGAAATCTTAATCAATGCTTCCAAAAAAGGCTTATCTCCCCGTTTCCAGCTGTTTAGTGACATTTGGGATGATGTGTGATGAAAAATTCGAGAATTTAACCATTTCTTCCAAAAAAGGCTTATCTCCCTGTTTCCAGCGCTTTTATGACACTTGGGCTGACATGTGATGAAAAAGGCAGAAATCTTAATCAATGGTTCCAAAAAAGGCTTATCTCCCCGTTTCCAGCTGTTTAGTGACATTTGGGATGATGTGTGATGAAAAATTCAAGAATTTAACCTTTTCTTCCAAAAAAAGGCAGATCTCCCTGTTTCCAGCGCTTTTCTGACACTGGAGCTGATATGTGATGAAAAAGTCAAAATGTTAACCATTGCTTCCAAAAAAGGCCTATCTCCCCGTTTCCAGCTGTTTAGTGACATTTGGGATGATGTGTGATGAAAAATTCAAGAATTTAACCTTTTCTTCCAAAAAAAGGCAGATCTCCCTGTTTCCAGCGCTTTTCTGACACTTGGGCTGACATGTGATGAAAAAGTCAGAAATCTTAATCAATGCTTCCAAAAAAGGCTTATCTCCCCGTTTCCAGATGTTTAGTGACATTTGTGATGATGTGTGATGAAAAATTCAAGAATTTAACCTTTTCTTCCAAAAAAAGGCAGATCTCCCTGTTTCCAGCGCTTTTCTGACACTGGAGCTGATATGTGATGAAAAAGTCAAAATGTTAACCATTGCTTCCAAAAAAGGCTTATCTCCCCGTTTCCAGCTGTTTAGTGACATTTGGGATGATGTGTGATGAAAAATTCAAGAATTTAACCTTTTCTTCCAAAAAAAAGGCAGATCTCCCTGTTTCCAGCGCTTTTCTGACACTTGGGCTGACATGTGATGAAAAAGTCAGAAATCTTAATCAATGCTTCCAAAAAAGGCTTATTTCCCCGTTTCCAGCTGTTTAGTGACATTTGGGATGATGTGTGATGAAAAATTCGAGAATTTAACCATTTCTTCCAAAAAAGGCTTATCTCCCTGTTTCCAGCGCTTTTATGACACTTGGGCTGACATGTGATGAAAAAGTCAGAAATCTTAATCAATGGTTCCAAAAAAGGCTTATCTCCCCGTTTCCAGCTGTTTAGTGACATTTGGGATGATGTGTGATGAAAAATTCAAGAATTTAACCTTTTCTTCCAAAAAAAGGCAGATCTCCCTGTTTCCAGCGCTTTTCTGACACTGGAGCTGATATGTGATGAAAAAGTCAAAATGTTAACCATTGCTTCCAAAAAAGGCTTATCTCCCCGTTACCAGCTGTTTAGTGACATTTGGGATGATGTGTGATGAAAAATTCAAGAATTTAACCATTTCTTCCAAAAAAGGCTTATCTCCCTGTTTCCAGCGCTTTTCTGACACTTGGGCTGACATGTGATGAAAAAGTCAGAAATCTTAATCAATGGTTCCAAAAAAGGCTTATCTCCCCGTTTCCAGCTGTTTAGTGACATTTGGGATAATGTGTGATGAAAAATTCCAGAATTTAACCTTTTCTTCCAAAAAAAGGCAGATCTCCCTGTTTCCAGCGCTTTTTGACACTTGGGCTGACATGTGATGAAAAAGTCAGAAATCTTAATCAATGCTTCCAAAAAAGGCTTATCTCCCCGTTTCCAGCTGTTTAGTGACATTTGGGATGATGTGTGATGAAAAATTCAAGAATTTAACCATTTCTTCCAAAAAAGGCTTATCTCCCTGTTTCCAGCGCTTTTCTGACACTTGGGCTGACATGTGATGAAAAAGGCAGAAATCTTAATCAATGGTTCCAAAAAAGGCTTATCTCCCCGTTTCCAGCTGTTTAGTGACATTTGGGATGATGTGTGATGAAAAATTCAAGAATTTAACCTTTTCTTCCAAAAAAAGGCAGATCTCCCTGTTTCCAGCGCTTTTCTGACACTTGGGCTGACATGTGATGAAAAAGTCAGAAATCTTAATCAATGCTTCCAAAAAAGGCTTATCTCCCCGTTTCCAGCTGTTTAGTGACATTTGGGATGATGTGTGATGAAAAATTCAAGAATTTAACCATTTCTTCCAAAAAAGGCTTATCTCCCTGTTTCCAGCGCTTTTCTGACACTTGGGCTGACATGTGATGAAAAAGTCAGAAATCTTAATCAATGGTTCCAAAAAAGGCTTATCTCCCCGTTTCCAGCTGTTTAGTGACATTTGGGATAATGTGTGATGAAAAATTCAAGAATTTAACCATTTCTTCCAAAAAAGGCTTATCTCCCTGTTTCCAGCGCTTTTCTGACACTTGGGCTGACATGTGATGAAAAAGGCAGAAATCTTAATCAATGGTTCCAAAAAAGGCTTATCTCCCCGTTTCCAGCTGTTTAGTGACATTTGGGATGATGTGTGATGAAAAATTCAAGAATTTAACCTTTTCTTCCAAAAAAAGGCAGATCTCCCTGTTTCCAGCGCTTTTCTGACACTGGAGCTGATATGTGATGAAAAAGTCAAAATGTTAACCATTGCTTCCAAAAAAGGCTTATCTCCCCGTTTCCAGCTGTTTAGTGACATTTGGGATGATGTGTGATGAAAAATTCAAGAATTTAACCTTTTCTTCCAAAAAAAGGCAGATCTCCCTGTTTCCAGCGCTTTTCTGACACTTGGGCTGACATGTGATGAAAAAGGCAGAAATCTTAATCAATGGTTCCAAAAAAGGCTTACCTCCCCGTTTCCAGCTGTTTAGTGACATTTGGGATGATGTGTGATGAAAAATTCAAGAATTTAACCTTTTCTTCCAAAAAAAGGCAGATCTCCCTGTTTCCAGCGCTTTTCTGACACTGGAGCTGATATGTGATGAAAAAGTCAAAATGTTAACCATTGATTCCAAAAAAGGCTTATCTCCCCGTTTCCAGCTGTTTAGTGACATTTGGGATGATGTGTGATGAAAAATTCAAGAATTTAACCATTTCTTCCAAAAAAGGCTTATCTCCCTGTTTCCAGCGCTTTTCTGACACTTGGGCTGACATGTGATGAAAAAGTCAGAAATCTTAATCAATGCTTCCAAAAAAGGCTTACCTCCCCGTTTCCAGCTGTTTAGTGACATTTGGGATGATGTATGATGAAAAATTCAAGAATTTAACCTTTTCTTCCAAAAAAAGGCAGATCTCCCTGTTTCCAGCGCTTTTCTGACACTTGGGCTGACATGTGATGAAAAAGTCAGAAATCTTAATCAATGCTTCCAAAAAAGGCTTATCTCCCCGTTTCCAGCTGTTTAGTGACATTTGGGATGATGTGTGATGAAAAATTCAAGAATTTAACCATTTCTTCCAAAAAAGGCTTATCTCCCTGTTTCCAGCGCTTTTCTGACACTTGGGCTGACATGTGATGAAAAAGTCAGAAATCTTAATCAATGGTTCCAAAAAAGGCTTATCTCCCCGTTTCCAGCTGTTTAGTGACATTTGGGATAATGTGTGATGAAAAATTCAAGAATTTTACCATTTCTTCCAAAAAAGGCTTATCTCCCTGTTTCCAGCGCTTTTCTGACACTTGGGCTGACATGTGATGAAAAAGGCAGAAATCTTAATCAATGGTTCCAAAAAAGGCTTATCTCCCCGTTTCCAGCTGTTTAGTGACATTTGGGATGATGTGTGATGAAAAATTCAAGAATTTAACCTTTTCTTCCAAAAAAAGGCAGATCTCCCTGTTTCCAGCGCTTTTCTGACACTGGAGCTGATATGTGATGAAAAAGTCAAAATGTTAACCATTGCTTCCAAAAAAGGCTTATCTCCCCGTTTCCAGCTGTTTAGTGACATTTGGGATGATGTGTGATGAAAAATTCAAGAATTTAACCTTTTCTTCCAAAAAAAGGCAGATCTCCCTGTTTCCAGCGCTTTTCTGACACTTGGGCTGACATGTGATGAAAAAGGCAGAAATCTTAATCAATGGTTCCAAAAAAGGCTTACCTCCCCGTTTCCAGCTGTTTAGTGACATTTGGGATGATGTGTGATGAAAAATTCAAGAATTTAACCTTTTCTTCCAAAAAAAGGCAGATCTCCCTGTTTCCAGCGCTTTTCTGACACTGGAGCTGATATGTGATGAAAAAGTCAAAATGTTAACCATTGATTCCAAAAAAGGCTTATCTCCCCGTTTCCAGCTGTTTAGTGACATTTGGGATGATGTGTGATGAAAAATTCAAGAATTTAACCTTTTCTTCCAAAAAAAGGCAGATCTCCCTGTTTCCAGCGCTTTTCTGACACTTGGGCTGACATGTGATGAAAAAGTCAGAAATCTTAATCAATGCTTCCAAAAAAGGCTTACCTCCCCGTTTCCAGCTGTTTAGTGACATTTGGGATGATGTGTGATGAAAAATTCAAGAATTTAACCATTTCTTCCAAAAAAGGCTTATCTCCCTGTTTCCAGCGCTTTTCTGACACTTGGGCTGACATGTGATGAAAAAGTCAGAAATCTTAATCAATGGTTCCAAAAAAGGCTTATCTCCCCGTTTCCAGCTGTTTAGTGACATTTGGGATAATGTGTGATGAAAAATTCAAGAATTTAACCATTTCTTCCAAAAAAGGCTTATCTCCCTGTTTCCAGCGCTTTTCTGACACTTGGGCTGACATGTGATGAAAAAGTCAGAAATCTTAATCAATGGTTCCAAAAAAGGCTTATCTCCCCGTTTCCAGCTGTTTAGTGACATTTGGGATAATGTGTGATGAAAAATTCAAGAATTTAACCATTTCTTCCAAAAAAGGCTTATCTCCCTGTTTCCAGCGCTTTTCTGACACTTGGGCTGACATGTGATGAAAAAGGCAGGAATCTTAATCAATGGTTCCAAAAAAGGCTTATCTCCCCGTTTCCAGCTGTTTAGTGACATTTGGGATGATGTGTGATGAAAAATTCAAGAATTTAACCTTTTCTTCCAAAAAAAGGCAGATCTCCCTGTTTCCAGCGCTTTTCTGACACTGGAGCTGATATGTGATGAAAAAGTCAAAATGTTAACCATTGATTCCAAAAAAGGCTTATCTCCCCGTTTCCAGCTGTTTAGTGACATTTGGGATGATGTGTGATGAAAAATTCAAGAATTTAACCTTTTCTTCCAAAAAAAGGCAGATCTCCCTGTTTCCAGCGCTTTTCTGACACTTGGGCTGACATGTGATGAAAAAGTCAGAAATCTTAATCAATGCTTCCAAAAAAGGCTTACCTCCCCGTTTCCAGCTGTTTAGTGACATTTGGGATGATGTGTGATGAAAAATTCAAGAATTTAACCTTTTCTTCCAAAAAAAGGCAGATCTCCCTGTTTCCAGCGCTTTTCTGACACTTGGGCTGACATGTGATGAAAAAGTCAGAAATCTTAATCAATGCTTCCAAAAAAGGTTTATCTCCCCGTTTCCAGCTGTTTAGTGACATTTGGGATGATGTGTGATGAAAAATTCAAGAATTTAACCATTTCTTCCAAAAAAGGCTTATCTCCCTGTTTCCAGCGCTTTTCTGACACTTGGGCTGACATGTGATGAAAAAGGCAGAAATCTTAATCAATGGTTCCAAAAAAGGCTTATCTCCCCGTTTCCAGCTGTTTAGTGACATTTGGGATGATGTGTGATGAAAAATTCAAGAATTTAACCTTTTCTTCCAAAAAAAGGCAGATCTCCCTGTTTCCAGCGCTTTTCTGACACTTGGGCTGACATGTGATGAAAAAGTCAGAAATCTTAATCAATGCTTCCAAAAAAGGCTTATCTCCCCGTTTCCAGCTGTTTAGTGACATTTGGGATAATGTGTGATGAAAAATTCAAGAATTTAACCTTTCCTTCCAAAAAAAGGCAGATCTCCCTGTTTCCAGCGCTTTTTGACACTTGGGCTGACATGTGATGAAAAAGTCAGAAATCTTAATCAATGCTTCCAAAAAAGGCTTATCTCCCCGTTTCCAGCTGTTTAGTGACATTTGGGATGATGTGTGATGAAAAATTCAAGAATTTAACCATTTCTTCCAAAAAAGGCTTATCTCCCTGTTTCCAGCGCTTTTCTGACACTTGGGCTGACATGTGATGAAAAAGGCAGAAATCTTAATCAATGGTTCCAAAAAAGGCTTATCTCCCCGTTTCCAGCTGTTTAGTGACATTTGGGATGATGTGTGATGAAAAATTCAAGAATTTAACCTTTTCTTCCAAAAAAAGGCAGATCTCCCTGTTTCCAGCGCTTTTCTGACACTTGGGCTGACATGTGATGAAAAAGTCAGAAATCTTAATCAATGCTTCCAAAAAAGGCTTATCTCCCCTTTTCCAGCTGTTTAGTGACATTTGGGATGATGTGTGATGAAAAATTCAAGAATTTAACCATTTCTTCCAAAAAAGGCTTATCTCCCTGTTTCCAGCGCTTTTCTGACACTTGGGCTGACATGTGATGAAAAAGGCAGAAATCTTAATCAATGGTTCCAAAAAAGGCTTACCTCCCCGTTTCCAGCTGTTTAGTGACATTTGGGATGATGTGTGATGAAAAATTCAAGAATTTAACCTTTTCTTCCAAAAAAAGGCAGATCTCCCTGTTTCCAGCGCTTTTCTGACACTGGAGCTGATATGTGATGAAAAAGTCAAAATGTTAACCATTGATTCCAAAAAAGGCTTATCTCCCCGTTTCCGGCTGTTTAGTGACATTTGGGATGATGTGTGATGAAAAATTCAAGAATTTAACCTTTTCTTCCAAAAAAAGGCAGTTCTCCCTGTTTCCAGCGCTTTTCTGACACTTGGGCTGACATGTGATGAAAAAGTCAGAAATCTTAATCAATGCTTCCAAAAAAGGCTTATCTCCCCGTTTCCAGCTGTTTAGTGAAATTTGGGATGATGTGTGATGAAAAATTCAAGAATTTAACCTTTTCTTCCAAAAAAAGGCAGATCTCCCTGTTTCCAGCGCTTTTCTGACACTTGGGCTGACATGTGATGAAAAAGTCAGAAATCTTAATCAATGCTTCCAAAAAAGGCTTATCTCCCCGTTTCCAGCTGTTTAGTGACATTTGGGATAATGTGTGATGAAAAATTCAAGAATTTAACCTTTCCTTCCAAAAAAAGGCAGATCTCCCTGTTTCCAGCGCTTTTTGACACTTGGGCTGACATGTGATGAAAAAGTCAGAAATCTTAATCAATGCTTCCAAAAAAGGCTTATCTCCCCGTTTCCAGCTGTTTAGTGACATTTGGGATGATGTGTGATGAAAAATTCAAGAATTTAACCATTTCTTCCAAAAAAGGCTTATCTCCCTGTTTCCAGCGCTTTTCTGACACTTGGGCTGACATGTGATGAAAAAGGCAGAAATCTTAATCAATGGTTCCAAAAAAGGCTTATCTCCCCGTTTCCAGCTGTTTAGTGACATTTGGGATGATGTGTGATGAAAAATTCAAGAATTTAACCTTTTCTTCCAAAAAAAGGCAGATCTCCCTGTTTCCAGCGCTTTTCTGACACTTGGGCTGACATGTGATGAAAAAGTCAGAAATCTTAATCAATGCTTCCAAAAAAGGCTTATCTCCCCGTTTCCAGCTGTTTAGTGACATTTGGGATGATGTGTGATGAAAAATTCAAGAATTTAACCATTTCTTCCAAAAAAGGCTTATCTCCCTGTTTCCAGCGCTTTTCTGACACTTGGGCTGACATGTGATGAAAAAGTCAGAAATCTTAATCAATGGTTCCAAAAAAGGCTTATCTCCCCGTTTCCAGCTGTTTAGTGACATTTGGGATAATGTGTGATGAAAAATTCAAGAATTTAACCATTTCTTCCAAAAAAGGCTTATCTCCCTGTTTCCAGCGCTTTTCTGACACTTGGGCTGACATGTGATGAAAAAGGCAGAAATCTTAATCAATGGTTCCAAAAAAGGCTAACCTCCCCGTTTCCAGCTGTTTAGTGACATTTGGGATTATGTGTGATGAAAAATTCAAGAATTTAACCTTTTCTTCCAAAAAAAGGCAGATCTCCCTGTTTCCAGCGCTTTTCTGACACTGGAGCTGATATGTGATGAAAAAGTCAAAATGTTAACCATTGATTCCAAAAAAGGCTTATCTCCCCGTTTCCGGCTGTTTAGTGACATTTGGGATGATGTGTGATGAAAAATTCAAGAATTTAACCTTTTCTTCCAAAAAAAGGCAGATCTCCCTGTTTCCAGCGCTTTTCTGACACTTGGGCTGACATGTGATGAAAAAGTCAGAAATCTTAATCAATGCTTCCAAAAAAGGCTTATCTCCCCGTTTCCAGCTGTTTAGTGACATTTGGGATGATGTGTGATGAAAAATTCAAGAATTTAACCTTTTCTTCCAAAAAAAGGCAGATCTCCCTGTTTCCAGCGCTTTTCTGACACTTGGGCTGACATGTGATGAAAAAGTCAGAAATCTTAATCAATGCTTCCAAAAAAGGCTTATCTCCCCGTTTCCAGCTGTTTAGTGACATTTGGGATGATGTGTGATGAAAAATTCAAGAATTTAACCATTTCTTCCAAAAAAGGCTTATCTCCCTGTTTCCAGCGCTTTTCTGACACTTGGGCTGACATGTGATGAAAAAGTCAGAAATCTTAATCAATGGTTCCAAAAAAGGCTTATCTCCCCGTTTCCAGCTGTTTAGTGACATTTGGGATAATGTGTGATGAAAAATTCAAGAATTTAACCATTTCTTCCAAAAAAGGCTTATCTCCCTGTTTCCAGCGCTTTTATGACACTTGGGCTGACATGTGATGAAAAAGTCAAAATGTTAACCATTGCTTCCAAAAAAGGCTTATCTCCCCGTTTCCAGCTGTTTAGTGACATTTGGGATGATGTGTGATGAAAAATTCAAGAATTTAACCTTTTCTTCCAAAAAAAGGCAGATCTCCCTGTTTCCAGCGCTTTTCTGACACTGGAGCTGATATGTGATGAAAAAGTCAAAATGTTAACCATTGCTTCCAAAAAAGGCTTATCTCCCCGTTTCCAGCTGTTTGGTGACATTTGGGATGATGTGTGATGACAAATTCAAGAATTTAACCATTTCTTCCAAAAAAGGCTTATCTCCCTGTTTCCAGCGCTTTTCTGACACTTGGGCTGACATGTGATGAAAAAGGCAGAAATCTTAATCAATGGTTCCAAAAAAGGCTTACCTCCCCGTTTCCAGCTGTTTAGTGACATTTGGGATGATGTGTGATGAAAAATTCAAGAATTTAACCTTTTCTTCCAAAAAAAGGCAGATCTCCCTGTTTCCAGCGCTTTTCTGACACTGGAGCTGATATGTGATGAAAAAGTCAAAATGTTAACCATTGATTCCAAAAAAGGCTTATCTCCCCGTTTCCAGCTGTTTAGTGACATTTGGGATGATGTGTGATGAAAAATTCAAGAATTTAACCTTTTCTTCCAAAAAAAGGCAGATCTCCCTGTTTCCAGCGCTTTTCTGACACTGGAGCTGATATGTGATGAAAAAGTCAAAATGTTAACCATTGATTCCAAAAAAGGCTTATCTCCCCGTTTCCAGCTGTTTAGTGACATTTGGGATGATGTGTGATGAAAAATTCAAGAATTTAACCTTTTCTTCCAAAAAAAGGCAGATCTCCCTGTTTCCAGCGCTTTTCTGACACTTGGGCTGACATGTGATGAAAAAGTCAGAAATCTTAATCAATGCTTCCAAAAAAGGCTTATCTCCCCGTTTCCAGATGTTTAGTGACATTTGTGATGATGTGTGATGAAAAATTCAAGAATTTAACCTTTTCTTCCAAAAAAAGGCAGATCTCCCTGTTTCCAGCGCTTTTCTGACACTGGAGCTGATATGTGATGAAAAAGTCAAAATGTTAACCATTGCTTCCAAAAAAGGCTTATCTCCCCGTTTCCAGCTGTTTAGTGACATTTGGGATGATGTGTGATGAAAAATTCAAGAATTTAACCTTTTCTTCCAAAAAAAAGGCAGATCTCCCTGTTTCCAGCGCTTTTCTGACACTTGGGCTGACATGTGATGAAAAAGTCAGAAATCTTAATCAATGCTTCCAAAAAAGGCTTATTTCCCCGTTTCCAGCTGTTTAGTGACATTTGGGATGATGTGTGATGAAAAATTCGAGAATTTAACCATTTCTTCCAAAAAAGGCTTATCTCCCTGTTTCCAGCGCTTTTATGACACTTGGGCTGACATGTGATGAAAAAGTCAGAAATCTTAATCAATGGTTCCAAAAAAGGCTTATCTCCCCGTTTCCAGCTGTTTAGTGACATTTGGGATGATGTGTGATGAAAAATTCAAGAATTTAACCTTTTCTTCCAAAAAAAGGCAGATCTCCCTGTTTCCAGCGCTTTTCTGACACTGGAGCTGATATGTGATGAAAAAGTCAAAATGTTAACCATTGCTTCCAAAAAAGGCTTATCTCCCCGTTACCAGCTGTTTAGTGACATTTGGGATGATGTGTGATGAAAAATTCAAGAATTTAACCATTTCTTCCAAAAAAGGCTTATCTCCCTGTTTCCAGCGCTTTTCTGACACTTGGGCTGACATGTGATGAAAAAGTCAGAAATCTTAATCAATGGTTCCAAAAAAGGCTTATCTCCCCGTTTCCAGCTGTTTAGTGACATTTGGGATAATGTGTGATGAAAAATTCCAGAATTTAACCTTTTCTTCCAAAAAAAGGCAGATCTCCCTGTTTCCAGCGCTTTTTGACACTTGGGCTGACATGTGATGAAAAAGTCAGAAATCTTAATCAATGCTTCCAAAAAAGGCTTATCTCCCCGTTTCCAGCTGTTTAGTGACATTTGGGATGATGTGTGATGAAAAATTCAAGAATTTAACCATTTCTTCCAAAAAAGGCTTATCTCCCTGTTTCCAGCGCTTTTCTGACACTTGGGCTGACATGTGATGAAAAAGGCAGAAATCTTAATCAATGGTTCCAAAAAAGGCTTATCTCCCCGTTTCCAGCTGTTTAGTGACATTTGGGATGATGTGTGATGAAAAATTCAAGAATTTAACCTTTTCTTCCAAAAAAAGGCAGATCTCCCTGTTTCCAGCGCTTTTCTGACACTTGGGCTGACATGTGATGAAAAAGTCAGAAATCTTAATCAATGCTTCCAAAAAAGGCTTATCTCCCCGTTTCCAGCTGTTTAGTGACATTTGGGATGATGTGTGATGAAAAATTCAAGAATTTAACCATTTCTTCCAAAAAAGGCTTATCTCCCTGTTTCCAGCGCTTTTCTGACACTTGGGCTGACATGTGATGAAAAAGTCAGAAATCTTAATCAATGGTTCCAAAAAAGGCTTATCTCCCCGTTTCCAGCTGTTTAGTGACATTTGGGATAATGTGTGATGAAAAATTCAAGAATTTAACCATTTCTTCCAAAAAAGGCTTATCTCCCTGTTTCCAGCGCTTTTCTGACACTTGGGCTGACATGTGATGAAAAAGGCAGAAATCTTAATCAATGGTTCCAAAAAAGGCTTATCTCCCCGTTTCCAGCTGTTTAGTGACATTTGGGATGATGTGTGATGAAAAATTCAAGAATTTAACCTTTTCTTCCAAAAAAAGGCAGATCTCCCTGTTTCCAGCGCTTTTCTGACACTGGAGCTGATATGTGATGAAAAAGTCAAAATGTTAACCATTGCTTCCAAAAAAGGCTTATCTCCCCGTTTCCAGCTGTTTAGTGACATTTGGGATGATGTGTGATGAAAAATTCAAGAATTTAACCTTTTCTTCCAAAAAAAGGCAGATCTCCCTGTTTCCAGCGCTTTTCTGACACTTGGGCTGACATGTGATGAAAAAGGCAGAAATCTTAATCAATGGTTCCAAAAAAGGCTTACCTCCCCGTTTCCAGCTGTTTAGTGACATTTGGGATGATGTGTGATGAAAAATTCAAGAATTTAACCTTTTCTTCCAAAAAAAGGCAGATCTCCCTGTTTCCAGCGCTTTTCTGACACTGGAGCTGATATGTGATGAAAAAGTCAAAATGTTAACCATTGATTCCAAAAAAGGCTTATCTCCCCGTTTCCAGCTGTTTAGTGACATTTGGGATGATGTGTGATGAAAAATTCAAGAATTTAACCATTTCTTCCAAAAAAGGCTTATCTCCCTGTTTCCAGCGCTTTTCTGACACTTGGGCTGACATGTGATGAAAAAGTCAGAAATCTTAATCAATGCTTCCAAAAAAGGCTTACCTCCCCGTTTCCAGCTGTTTAGTGACATTTGGGATGATGTATGATGAAAAATTCAAGAATTTAACCTTTTCTTCCAAAAAAAGGCAGATCTCCCTGTTTCCAGCGCTTTTCTGACACTTGGGCTGACATGTGATGAAAAAGTCAGAAATCTTAATCAATGCTTCCAAAAAAGGCTTATCTCCCCGTTTCCAGCTGTTTAGTGACATTTGGGATGATGTGTGATGAAAAATTCAAGAATTTAACCATTTCTTCCAAAAAAGGCTTATCTCCCTGTTTCCAGCGCTTTTCTGACACTTGGGCTGACATGTGATGAAAAAGTCAGAAATCTTAATCAATGGTTCCAAAAAAGGCTTATCTCCCCGTTTCCAGCTGTTTAGTGACATTTGGGATAATGTGTGATGAAAAATTCAAGAATTTTACCATTTCTTCCAAAAAAGGCTTATCTCCCTGTTTCCAGCGCTTTTCTGACACTTGGGCTGACATGTGATGAAAAAGGCAGAAATCTTAATCAATGGTTCCAAAAAAGGCTTATCTCCCCGTTTCCAGCTGTTTAGTGACATTTGGGATGATGTGTGATGAAAAATTCAAGAATTTAACCTTTTCTTCCAAAAAAAGGCAGATCTCCCTGTTTCCAGCGCTTTTCTGACACTGGAGCTGATATGTGATGAAAAAGTCAAAATGTTAACCATTGCTTCCAAAAAAGGCTTATCTCCCCGTTTCCAGCTGTTTAGTGACATTTGGGATGATGTGTGATGAAAAATTCAAGAATTTAACCTTTTCTTCCAAAAAAAGGCAGATCTCCCTGTTTCCAGCGCTTTTCTGACACTTGGGCTGACATGTGATGAAAAAGGCAGAAATCTTAATCAATGGTTCCAAAAAAGGCTTACCTCCCCGTTTCCAGCTGTTTAGTGACATTTGGGATGATGTGTGATGAAAAATTCAAGAATTTAACCTTTTCTTCCAAAAAAAGGCAGATCTCCCTGTTTCCAGCGCTTTTCTGACACTGGAGCTGATATGTGATGAAAAAGTCAAAATGTTAACCATTGATTCCAAAAAAGGCTTATCTCCCCGTTTCCAGCTGTTTAGTGACATTTGGGATGATGTGTGATGAAAAATTCAAGAATTTAACCTTTTCTTCCAAAAAAAGGCAGATCTCCCTGTTTCCAGCGCTTTTCTGACACTTGGGCTGACATGTGATGAAAAAGTCAGAAATCTTAATCAATGCTTCCAAAAAAGGCTTACCTCCCCGTTTCCAGCTGTTTAGTGACATTTGGGATGATGTGTGATGAAAAATTCAAGAATTTAACCATTTCTTCCAAAAAAGGCTTATCTCCCTGTTTCCAGCGCTTTTCTGACACTTGGGCTGACATGTGATGAAAAAGTCAGAAATCTTAATCAATGGTTCCAAAAAAGGCTTATCTCCCCGTTTCCAGCTGTTTAGTGACATTTGGGATAATGTGTGATGAAAAATTCAAGAATTTAACCATTTCTTCCAAAAAAGGCTTATCTCCCTGTTTCCAGCGCTTTTCTGACACTTGGGCTGACATGTGATGAAAAAGTCAGAAATCTTAATCAATGGTTCCAAAAAAGGCTTATCTCCCCGTTTCCAGCTGTTTAGTGACATTTGGGATAATGTGTGATGAAAAATTCAAGAATTTAACCATTTCTTCCAAAAAAGGCTTATCTCCCTGTTTCCAGCGCTTTTCTGACACTTGGGCTGACATGTGATGAAAAAGGCAGGAATCTTAATCAATGGTTCCAAAAAAGGCTTATCTCCCCGTTTCCAGCTGTTTAGTGACATTTGGGATGATGTGTGATGAAAAATTCAAGAATTTAACCTTTTCTTCCAAAAAAAGGCAGATCTCCCTGTTTCCAGCGCTTTTCTGACACTGGAGCTGATATGTGATGAAAAAGTCAAAATGTTAACCATTGATTCCAAAAAAGGCTTATCTCCCCGTTTCCAGCTGTTTAGTGACATTTGGGATGATGTGTGATGAAAAATTCAAGAATTTAACCTTTTCTTCCAAAAAAAGGCAGATCTCCCTGTTTCCAGCGCTTTTCTGACACTTGGGCTGACATGTGATGAAAAAGTCAGAAATCTTAATCAATGCTTCCAAAAAAGGCTTACCTCCCCGTTTCCAGCTGTTTAGTGACATTTGGGATGATGTGTGATGAAAAATTCAAGAATTTAACCTTTTCTTCCAAAAAAAGGCAGATCTCCCTGTTTCCAGCGCTTTTCTGACACTTGGGCTGACATGTGATGAAAAAGTCAGAAATCTTAATCAATGCTTCCAAAAAAGGTTTATCTCCCCGTTTCCAGCTGTTTAGTGACATTTGGGATGATGTGTGATGAAAAATTCAAGAATTTAACCATTTCTTCCAAAAAAGGCTTATCTCCCTGTTTCCAGCGCTTTTCTGACACTTGGGCTGACATGTGATGAAAAAGGCAGAAATCTTAATCAATGGTTCCAAAAAAGGCTTATCTCCCCGTTTCCAGCTGTTTAGTGACATTTGGGATGATGTGTGATGAAAAATTCAAGAATTTAACCTTTTCTTCCAAAAAAAGGCAGATCTCCCTGTTTCCAGCGCTTTTCTGACACTTGGGCTGACATGTGATGAAAAAGTCAGAAATCTTAATCAATGCTTCCAAAAAAGGCTTATCTCCCCGTTTCCAGCTGTTTAGTGACATTTGGGATAATGTGTGATGAAAAATTCAAGAATTTAACCTTTCCTTCCAAAAAAAGGCAGATCTCCCTGTTTCCAGCGCTTTTTGACACTTGGGCTGACATGTGATGAAAAAGTCAGAAATCTTAATCAATGCTTCCAAAAAAGGCTTATCTCCCCGTTTCCAGCTGTTTAGTGACATTTGGGATGATGTGTGATGAAAAATTCAAGAATTTAACCATTTCTTCCAAAAAAGGCTTATCTCCCTGTTTCCAGCGCTTTTCTGACACTTGGGCTGACATGTGATGAAAAAGGCAGAAATCTTAATCAATGGTTCCAAAAAAGGCTTATCTCCCCGTTTCCAGCTGTTTAGTGACATTTGGGATGATGTGTGATGAAAAATTCAAGAATTTAACCTTTTCTTCCAAAAAAAGGCAGATCTCCCTGTTTCCAGCGCTTTTCTGACACTTGGGCTGACATGTGATGAAAAAGTCAGAAATCTTAATCAATGCTTCCAAAAAAGGCTTATCTCCCCTTTTCCAGCTGTTTAGTGACATTTGGGATGATGTGTGATGAAAAATTCAAGAATTTAACCATTTCTTCCAAAAAAGGCTTATCTCCCTGTTTCCAGCGCTTTTCTGACACTTGGGCTGACATGTGATGAAAAAGGCAGAAATCTTAATCAATGGTTCCAAAAAAGGCTTACCTCCCCGTTTCCAGCTGTTTAGTGACATTTGGGATGATGTGTGATGAAAAATTCAAGAATTTAACCTTTTCTTCCAAAAAAAGGCAGATCTCCCTGTTTCCAGCGCTTTTCTGACACTGGAGCTGATATGTGATGAAAAAGTCAAAATGTTAACCATTGATTCCAAAAAAGGCTTATCTCCCCGTTTCCGGCTGTTTAGTGACATTTGGGATGATGTGTGATGAAAAATTCAAGAATTTAACCTTTTCTTCCAAAAAAAGGCAGTTCTCCCTGTTTCCAGCGCTTTTCTGACACTTGGGCTGACATGTGATGAAAAAGTCAGAAATCTTAATCAATGCTTCCAAAAAAGGCTTATCTCCCCGTTTCCAGCTGTTTAGTGAAATTTGGGATGATGTGTGATGAAAAATTCAAGAATTTAACCTTTTCTTCCAAAAAAAGGCAGATCTCCCTGTTTCCAGCGCTTTTCTGACACTTGGGCTGACATGTGATGAAAAAGTCAGAAATCTTAATCAATGCTTCCAAAAAAGGCTTATCTCCCCGTTTCCAGCTGTTTAGTGACATTTGGGATAATGTGTGATGAAAAATTCAAGAATTTAACCTTTCCTTCCAAAAAAAGGCAGATCTCCCTGTTTCCAGCGCTTTTTGACACTTGGGCTGACATGTGATGAAAAAGTCAGAAATCTTAATCAATGCTTCCAAAAAAGGCTTATCTCCCCGTTTCCAGCTGTTTAGTGACATTTGGGATGATGTGTGATGAAAAATTCAAGAATTTAACCATTTCTTCCAAAAAAGGCTTATCTCCCTGTTTCCAGCGCTTTTCTGACACTTGGGCTGACATGTGATGAAAAAGGCAGAAATCTTAATCAATGGTTCCAAAAAAGGCTTATCTCCCCGTTTCCAGCTGTTTAGTGACATTTGGGATGATGTGTGATGAAAAATTCAAGAATTTAACCTTTTCTTCCAAAAAAAGGCAGATCTCCCTGTTTCCAGCGCTTTTCTGACACTTGGGCTGACATGTGATGAAAAAGTCAGAAATCTTAATCAATGCTTCCAAAAAAGGCTTATCTCCCCGTTTCCAGCTGTTTAGTGACATTTGGGATGATGTGTGATGAAAAATTCAAGAATTTAACCATTTCTTCCAAAAAAGGCTTATCTCCCTGTTTCCAGCGCTTTTCTGACACTTGGGCTGACATGTGATGAAAAAGTCAGAAATCTTAATCAATGGTTCCAAAAAAGGCTTATCTCCCCGTTTCCAGCTGTTTAGTGACATTTGGGATAATGTGTGATGAAAAATTCAAGAATTTAACCATTTCTTCCAAAAAAGGCTTATCTCCCTGTTTCCAGCGCTTTTCTGACACTTGGGCTGACATGTGATGAAAAAGGCAGAAATCTTAATCAATGGTTCCAAAAAAGGCTAACCTCCCCGTTTCCAGCTGTTTAGTGACATTTGGGATTATGTGTGATGAAAAATTCAAGAATTTAACCTTTTCTTCCAAAAAAAGGCAGATCTCCCTGTTTCCAGCGCTTTTCTGACACTGGAGCTGATATGTGATGAAAAAGTCAAAATGTTAACCATTGATTCCAAAAAAGGCTTATCTCCCCGTTTCCGGCTGTTTAGTGACATTTGGGATGATGTGTGATGAAAAATTCAAGAATTTAACCTTTTCTTCCAAAAAAAGGCAGATCTCCCTGTTTCCAGCGCTTTTCTGACACTTGGGCTGACATGTGATGAAAAAGTCAGAAATCTTAATCAATGCTTCCAAAAAAGGCTTATCTCCCCGTTTCCAGCTGTTTAGTGACATTTGGGATGATGTGTGATGAAAAATTCAAGAATTTAACCTTTTCTTCCAAAAAAAGGCAGATCTCCCTGTTTCCAGCGCTTTTCTGACACTTGGGCTGACATGTGATGAAAAAGTCAGAAATCTTAATCAATGCTTCCAAAAAAGGCTTATCTCCCCGTTTCCAGCTGTTTAGTGACATTTGGGATGATGTGTGATGAAAAATTCAAGAATTTAACCATTTCTTCCAAAAAAGGCTTATCTCCCTGTTTCCAGCGCTTTTCTGACACTTGGGCTGACATGTGATGAAAAAGTCAGAAATCTTAATCAATGGTTCCAAAAAAGGCTTATCTCCCCGTTTCCAGCTGTTTAGTGACATTTGGGATAATGTGTGATGAAAAATTCAAGAATTTAACCATTTCTTCCAAAAAAGGCTTATCTCCCTGTTTCCAGCGCTTTTCTGACACTTGGGCTGACATGTGATGAAAAAGGCAGAAATCTTAATCAATGGTTCCAAAAAAGGCTTATCTCCCCGTTTCCAGCTGTTTAGTGACATTTGGGATGATGTGTGATGAAAAATTCAAGAATTTAACCTTTTCTTCCAAAAAAAGGCAGATCTCCCTGTTTCCAGCGCTTTTCTGACACTGGAGCTGATATGTGATGAAAAAGTAAAAATGTTAACCATTGCTTCCAAAAAAGGCTTATCTCCCCGTTTCCAGCTGTTTAGTGACATTTGGGATGATGTGTGATGAAAAATTCAAGAATTTAACCATTTCTTCCAAAAAAGGCTTATCTCCCTGTTTCCAGCGCTTTTCTGACACTTGGGCTGACATGTGATGAAAAAGGCAGAAATCTTAATCAATGGTTCCAAAAAAGGCTTATCTCCCCGTTTCCAGCTGTTTAGTGACATTTGGGATGATGTGTGATGAAAAATTCAAGAATTTAACCTTTTCTTCCAAAAAAAGGCAGATCTCCCTGTTTCCAGCGCTTTTCTGACACTTGGGCTGACATGTGATGAAAAAGTCAGAAATCTTAATCAATGCTTCCAAAAAATGCTTATCTCCCCGTTTCCAGCTGTTTAGTGACATTTGGGATGATGTGTGATGAAAAATTCAAGAATTTAACCATTTCTTCCAAAAAAGGCTTATCTCAATGTTTCCAGCGCTTTTCTGACACTTGGGCTGACATGTGATGAAAAAGTCAGAAATCTTAATCAATGCTTCCAAAAAAGGCTTATCTCCCCGTTTCCAGCTGTTTAGTGACATTTGGGATAATGTGTGATGAAAAATTCAAGAATTTAACCATTTCTTCCAAAAAAGGCTTATCTCCCTGTTTCCAGCGCTTTTCTGACACTTGGGCTGACATGTGATGAAAAAGGCAGAAATCTTAATCAATGGTTCCAAAAAAGGCTTATCTCCCCGTTTCCAGCTGTTTAGTGACATTTGGGATGATGTGTGATGAAAAATTCAAGAATTTAACCTTTTCTTCCAAAAAAAGGCAGATCTCCCTGTTTCCAGCGCTTTTCTGACACTGGAGCTGATATGTGATGAAAAAGTCAAAATGTTAACCATTGCTTCCAAAAAAGGCTTATCTCCCCGTTTCCAGCTGTTTAGTGACATTTGGGATGATGTGTGATGAAAAATTCAAGAATTTAACCATTTCTTCCAAAAAAGGCTTATCTCCCTGTTTCCAGCGCTTTTCTGACACTTGGGCTGACATGTGATGAAAAAGTCAGAAATCTTAATCAATGGTTCCAAAAAAGGCTTATCTCCCCGTTTCCAGCTGTTTAGTGACATTTGGGATAATGTGTGATTAAAAATTCAAGAATTTAACCATTTCTTCCAAAAAAGGCTTATCTCCCTGTTTCCAGCGCTTTTCTGACACTTGGGCTGACATGTGATGAAAAAGGCAGAAATCTTAATCAATGGTTCCAAAAAAGGCTTATCTCCCCGTTTCCAGCTGTTTAGTGACATTTGGGATGATGTGTGATGAAAAATTCAAGAATTTAACCTTTTCTTCCAAAAAAAGGCAGATCTCCCTGTTTCCAGCGCTTTTCTGACACTGGAGCTGATATGTGATGAAAAAGTCAAAATGTTAACCATTGCTTCCAAAAAAGGCTTATCTCCCCGTTTCCAGCTGTTTAGTGACATTTGGGATGATGTGTGATGAAAAATTCAAGAATTTAACCTTTTCTTCCAAAAAAAGGCAGATCTCCCTGTTTCCAGCGCTTTTCTGACACTTGGGCTGACATGTGATGAAAAAGGCAGAAATCTTAATCAATGGTTCCAAAAAAGGCTTACCTCCCCGTTTCCAGCTGTTTAGTGACATTTGGGATAATGTGTGATGAAAAATTCAAGAATTTAACCATTTCTTCCAAAAAAGGCTTGTCTCCCTGTTTCCAGCGCTTTTCTGACACTTGGGCTGACATGTGATGAAAAAGTCAGAAATCTTAATCAATGCTTCCAAAAAAGGCTTATCTCCCCGTTTCCAGCTGTTTAGTGACATTTGGGATGATGTGTGATGAAAAATTCAAGAATTTAACCATTTCTTCCAAAAAAGGCTTATCTCCCTGTTTCCAGCGCTTTTCTGACACTTGGGCTGACATGTGATGAAAAAGGCAGAAATCTTAATCAATGGTTCCAAAAAAGGCTTATCTCCCCGTTTCCAGCTGTTTAGTGACATTTGGGATGATGTGTGATGAAAAATTCAAGAATTTAACCTTTTCTTCCAAAAAAAGGCAGATCTCCCTGTTTCCAGCGCTTTTCTGACACTTGGGCTGACATGTGATGAAAAAAGTCAGAAATCTTAATCAATGCTTCCAAAAAGGCTTATCTCCCCGTTTCCAGCTGTTTTAGTGACATTTGGGATGATGTGTGATGAAAAATTCAAGAATTTAACCATTTCTTCCAAAAAAGGCTTATCTCCCTGTTTCCAGCGCTTTCTGACACTTGGGCTGACATGTGATGAAAAAGTCAGAAATCTTAATCAATGGTTCCAAAAAAGGCTTATCTCCCCGTTTCCAGCTGTTTAGTGACATTTGGGATAATGTGTGATGAAAAATCAAGAATTTAACCATTTCTTCCAAAAAAGGCTTATCTCCCTGTTTCCAGCGCTTTTCTGACACTTGGGCTGACATGTGATGAAAAAGGCAGAAATCTTAATCAATGGTTCCAAAAAAGGCTAACCTCCCCGTTTCCAGCTGTTTAGTGACATTTGGGATTATGTGTGATGAAAAATTCAAGAATTTAACCTTTTCTTCCAAAAAAAGGCAGATCTCCCTGTTCCCAGCGCTTTTCTGACACTGGAGCTGATATGTGATGAAAAGTCAAAATGTTAACCATTGATTCCAAAAAAGGCTTATCTCCCCGTTTCCGGCTGTTTAGTGACATTTGGGATGATGTGTGATGAAAAATTCAAGAATTTAACCTTTTCTTCCAAAAAAAAGGCAGATCTCCCTGGTTTCCAGCGCTTTTCTGACACTTGGGCTGACATGTGATGAAAAAGTCAGAAATCTTAATCAATGCTTCCAAAAAAAGGCTTATCTCCCCGTTTCCAGCTGTTTAGTGACATTTGGGATGATGTGTGATGAAAAATTCAAGAATTTAACCTTTTCTTCCAAAAAAGGCAGATCTCCCTGTTTCCAGCGCTTTTCTGACACTTGGGCTGACATGTGATGAAAAAAGTCAGAAATCTTAATCAATGCTTCCAAAAAAGGCTTATCTCCCCGTTTCCAGCTGTTTAGTGACATTTGGGATGATGTGGATGAAAAATTCAAGAATTTAACCATTTCTTCCAAAAAAGGCTTATCTCCCTGTTTCCAGCGCTTTTCTGACACTTGGGCTGACATGTGATGAAAAAGTCAGAAATCTTAATCAATGGTTCCAAAAAAGGCTTATCTCCCCGTTTCCAGCTGTTTAGTGACATTTGGGATAATGGTGTGATGAAAAATTCAAGAATTTAACCATTTCTTCCAAAAAAGGCTTATCTCCCTGTTTCCAGCGCTTTTCTGACACTTGGGCTGACATGTGATGAAAAGGCAGAAATCTTAATCAATGGTTCCAAAAAGGCTTATCTCCCCGTTTCCAGCTGTTTAGTGACATTTGGGATGATGTGTGATGAAAAATTCAAGAATTTAACCTTTTCTTCCAAAAAAAGGCAGATCTCCCTGTTTCCAGCGCTTTTCTGACACTGGAGCTGATATGTGATGAAAAAGTAAAAATGTTAACCATTGCTTCCAAAAAAGGCTTATCTCCCCGTTTCCAGCTGTTTAGTGACATTTGGGATGATGTGTGATGAAAATTCAAGAATTTAACCATTTCTTCCAAAAAAGGCTTATCTCCCTGTTTCCAGCGCTTTTCTGACACTTGGGCTGACATGTGATGAAAAAGGCAGAAATCTTAATCAATGGTTCCAAAAAAGGCTTATCTCCCGTTTCAGCTGGTTTAGTGACATTTGGGATGATGTGTGATGAAAAATTCAAGAATTTAACCTTTTCTTCCAAAAAAGGCAGATCTCCCTGTTTCCCAGCGCTTTTCTGACACTTGGGCTGACATGTGATGAAAAAGTCAGAAATCTTAATCAATGCTTCCAAAAAATGCTTATCTCCCCGTTTCCAGCTGTTTAGTGACATTTGGGATGATGTGTGATGAAAAATTCAAGAATTTAACCATTTCTTCCAAAAAAGGCTTATCTCAATGTTTCCAGCGCTTTTCTGACACTTGGGCTGACATGTGATGAAAAAGTCAGAAATCTTAATCAATGCTTCCAAAAAAGGCTTATCTCCCCGTTTCCAGCTGTTTAGTGACATTTGGGATAATGTGTGATGAAAAATTCAAGAATTAACCATTTCTTCCAAAAAGGCTTATCTCCCTGTTTCCAGCGCTTTTCTGACACTTGGGCTGACATGTGATGAAAAAGGCAGAAATCTTAATCAATGGTTCCAAAAAAGGCTTATCTCCCCGTTCCAGCTGTTTAGTGACATTTGGGATGATGTGTGATGAAAAAATTCAAGAATTTAACCTTTTCTTCCAAAAAAAGGCAGATCTCCCTGTTTCCAGCGCTTTTCTGACACTGGAGCTGATATGTGATGAAAAAGTCAAAATGTTAACCATTGCTTCCCAAAAAAGGCTTATCTCCCCGTTTCCAGCTGTTTAGTGACATTTGGGATGATGTGTGATGAAAAATTCAAGAATTTAACCATTTCTTCCAAAAAAGGCTTATCTCCCTTGTTTCCAGCGCTTTTCTGACACTTGGGCTGACATGTGATGAAAAAGTCAGAAATCTTAATCAATGGTTCCAAAAAAGGCTTATCTCCCCGTTTCCAGCTGTTTAGTGACATTTGGGATAATGTGTGAATTAAAAATTCAAGAATTTAACCATTTCTTCCAAAAAAGGCTTATCTCCCTGTTTCCAGCGCTTTTCTGACACTTGGGCTGACATGTGATGAAAAGGCAGAAATCTTAATCAATGGTTCCAAAAAAGGCTTATCTCCCCGTTTCCAGCTGTTTAGTGACATTTGGGATGATGTGTGATGAAAAATTCAAGATTTAACCTTTTCTTCCAAAAAAAAGCAGATCTCCCTGTTTCCAGCGCTTTTCTGACACTGGAGCTGATATGTGATGAAAAAGTCAAAATGTTAACCATTGCTTCCAAAAAAGGCTTATCTCCCCGTCCAGCTGTTTAGTGACATTTGGGATGATGTGTGATGAAAATTCAAGAATTAACCTTTTCTTCCAAAAAAAGGCAGATCTCCCTGTTTCCAGCGCTTTTCTGACACTTGGGCTGACATGTGATGAAAAGGCAGAAATCTTAATCAATGGTTCAAAAAAGGCTTACCTCCCCGTTTCCAGCTGTTTAGTGACATTTGGGATAATGTGTGATGAAAAATTCAAGAATTTAACCATTTCTTCCCAAAAAGGCTTGTCTCCCTGTTTCCAGCGCTTTTCTGACACTTGGGCTGACATGTGATGAAAAAGTCAGAAATCTTAATCAATGCTTCCAAAAAAGGCTTATCTCCCCGTTTCCAGCTGTTTAGTGACATTTGGGATGATGTGTGATGAAAAATTCAAGAATTTAACCATTTCTTCCAAAAAAGGCTTATCTCCCTGTTTCCAGCGCTTTTCTGACACTTGGGCTGACATGTGATGAAAAAGGCAGAAATCTTAATCAATGGTTCCAAAAAAAGGTTATCTCCCCGTTTCCAGCTGTTTAGTGACATTTGGGATGATGTGTGATGAAAATTCAAGAATTTAAACCTTTTCTTCCAAAAAAAGGCAGATCTCCCTGTTTCCAGCGCTTTTCTGACACTTGGGCTGACATGTGATGAAAAAAGTCAGAAATCTTAATCAATGCTTCCAAAAAAGCTTATCTCCCCGTTTCCAGCTGTTTAGTGACATTTGGGATGATGTGTGATGAAAAATTCAAGAATTTAACCATTTCTTCCAAAAAGGCTTATCTCCCTGTTTCCAGCGCTTTTCTGACACTTGGGCTGACATGTGATGAAAAAGTCAGAATCTTAATCAATGGTTCCAAAAAAGGCTTATCTCCCCGTTTCCAGCTGTTTAGTGACATTTGGGATATGTGTGATGAAAATTCAAGAATTTTAACCATTTCTTCCAAAAAAGGCTTATCTCCCTGTTCCCAGCGCTTTTCTGACACTTGGCTGACATGTGATGAAAAAGGCAGAAATCTTAATCAATGGTTCCAAAAAAGGCTAACCTCCCCGTTTCCAGCTGTTTAGTGACATTTGGGATTATGTGTGATGAAAAATTCAAGAATTTTAACCTTTTCTTCCAAAAAAAGGCAGATCTCCCTGTTTCCAGCGCTTTTCTGACACTGGAGCTGATATGTGATGAAAAGTCAAAATGTTAACCATTGATTCCAAAAAAGGCTTATCTCCCCGTTTCCGGCTGTTTAGTGACATTTGGGATGATGTGTGATGAAAAATTCAAGAATTTAACCTTTTCTTCCAAAAAAAGGCAGATCTCCCTGTTTCCAGCGCTTTTCTGACACTTGGGCTGACATGTGATGAAAAAGTCAGAAATCTTAATCAATGCTTCCAAAAAAGGCTTATCTCCCCGTTTCCAGCTGTTTAGTGACATTTGGGATGATGTGTGATGAAAAATTCAAGAATTTAACCTTTTCTTCCAAAAAAAGGCAGATCTCCCTGTTTCCAGCGCTTTTCTGACACTTGGGCTGACATGTGATGAAAAAGTCAGAAATCTTAATCAATGCTTCCAAAAAAGGCTTATCTCCCCGTTTCCAGCTGTTTAGTGACATTTGGGATGATGTGTGATGAAAAATTCAAGAATTTAACCATTTCTTCCAAAAAGGCTTATCTCCCTGTTTCCAGCGCTTTTCTGACACTTGGCTGACATGTGATGAAAAAGTCAGAAATCTTAATCAATGGTTCCAAAAAAGGCTTATCTCCCCGTTTCCAGCTGTTTAGTGACATTTGGGATAATGTGGTGATGAAAAATTCAAGAATTTAACCATTTCTTCCCAAAAAAGGCTTATCTCCCTGTTTCCAGCGCTTTTCTGACACTTGGGCTGACATGTGATGAAAAAGGCAGAAATCTTAATCAATGGTTCCAAAAAAGGCTTATCTCCCCGTTTCCAGCTGTTTAGTGACATTTGGGATGATGTGTGATGAAAAATTCAAGAATTAACCTTTTCTTCCAAAAAAAGGCAGATCTCCCTGTTCCAGCGCTTTTCTGACACTGGAGCTGATATGTGATGAAAAAGTAAAAATGTTAACCATTGCTTCCAAAAAGGCTTATCTCCCCGTTTCCAGCTGTTTAGTGACATTTGGGATGATGTGTGATGAAAAATTCAAGAATTTAACCATTTCTTCCAAAAAAAGGCTTATCTCCCTGTTTCCAGCGCTTTTCTGACACTTGGGCTGACATGTGATGAAAAAGGCAGAAATCTTAATCAATGGTTCCAAAAAAGGCTTATCTCCCCGTTTCCCAGCTGTTTAGTGACATTTGGGATGATGTGTGATGAAAAATTCAAGAATTTAACCTTTTCTTCCAAAAAAAGGCAGATCTCCCTGTTTCCAGCGCTTTTCTGACACTTGGGGCTGACATGTGATGAAAAAGTCAGAAATCTTAATCAATGCTTCCAAAAAATGCTTATCTCCCCGTTCCAGCTGTTTAGTGACATTTGGGATGATGTGTGATGAAAAATTCAAGAATTTAACCATTTCTTCCAAAAAAGGCTTATCTCAATGTTTCCAGCGCTTTTCTGACACTTGGGCTGACATGTGATGAAAAAGTCAGAAATCTTAATCAATGCTTCCAAAAAAGGCTTATCTCCCCGTTTCCAGCTGTTTAGTGACATTTGGGATAATGTGTGATGAAAAATCAAGAATTTAAACCATTTCTTCCAAAAAGGCTTATCTCCCTGTTTCCAGCGCTTTTCTGACACTTGGGCTGACATGTGATGAAAAAGGCAGAAATCTTAATCAATGGTTCCAAAAAGGCTTATCTCCCGTTTCCAGGCTGTTTAGTGACATTTGGGATGATGTGTGATGAAAAATTCAAGAATTTAACCTTTTCTTCCAAAAAAAAGGCAGATCTCCCTGTTTCCAGCGCTTTTCTGACACTGGAGCTGATATGTGATGAAAAAGTCAAAATGTTAACCATTGCTTCCAAAAAAGGCTTATCTCCCCGTTTCCAGCTGTTTAGTGACATTTGGGATGATGTGTGATGAAAAATTTCAAGAATTTAACCATTTCTTCCAAAAAAGGCTTATCTCCCTGTTTCCAGCGCTTTTCTGACACTTGGGCTGACATGTGATGAAAAGTCAGAAATCTTAATCAATGGTTCCAAAAAAGGCTTATCTCCCCGTTTCCAGCTGTTTAGTGACATTTGGGATAATGTGTGATTAAAAATTCAAGAATTAACCATTTCTTCCAAAAAAGGCTTATCTCCCTGTTTCCAGCGCTTTTCTGACACTTGGGCTGACATGTGATGAAAAAGGCAGAAATCTTAATCAATGGTTCCAAAAAAGGCTTATCTCCCCGTTTCCAGCTGTTTAGTGACATTTGGGATGATGTGTGATGAAAAATTCAAGAATTTAACCTTTTCTTCCAAAAAAAGGCAGATCTCCTGTTTCCAGCGCTTTTCTGACACTGGAGCTGATATGTGATGAAAAAGTCAAAATGTTAAACCATTGCTTCCAAAAAAAGGCT